>NC_056434.1:23710990-23895990 GCF_018296145.1 Oncorhynchus tshawytscha | reverse complement strand
TATTAAACGACGAGGGCCAAGTTGCTTGGATATTAATGTTCTCAGATTTAAAAAAAAAACTTGAAATCAATAGGATTTCAGGGATGTAGATGTTGTGAATGGAAGAGACGCTTGGAGGGAAGGAGGGATGACCCAGATAATGCAGTCTGCTGCAGTGATGAGTCATTCCAACACACAGTTGAGGCTACGAAGTCACAGCCAGGGGTGTGTACAGATGTGCGCTGGCACACACCCATCTCTCAGAACAATAACAAAGAAATGGAGAGATGGCTTTCTAGGTCAAAACAGGTCCCTGACCCTCTATCCTCTTTCTCCCTCTCCTCTCCCTCACTCAAGATGAAATGAGCAGCAGGGTTCTTCACACCAAATAGCATCAAATATTAAAGTGACCTCCATCTGTCATATCTCTGTCTTCATATCTCTCTCTCACTCTCCCTCACCCCACCTCCTCCTTCTGTTTTTGGTATCCCACCCTCCCGACCTTCCGCCCTCCCTCCCCAACTAACTAGGTTGTATAACCTCTCATTCTACTCCTCTCCCCTTCCCATCCCCTCCTCCCATCACTAAATCTTTCCTCAATTTACTGACCTACTTCTGTTTCTCTCAGTGAGGGCAAACATTTACCTCTCAGCATGCCAAGTGCAGCACAGAGCCACATAGAGGGAGGGGATCAAGGGGGGGCAGGCAGGGCGGGATATCATAAACAGCAGGGGAGGGTGCAGGAAGGCAGGTAGGCGGGGAGGGAGGTGAGACAGGGAGTGAGGGAGTTGAGAGAGGGAGTGAGGGAGATGAGACAGGGAGTGAGGGAGGTGAGACAGGGAGTGAGGGAGGTGAGAGAGGGAGTGAGGGAGGTGAGAGAGGGAGTGAGGGAGATGAGACAGGGAGTGAGGGAGATGAGAGAGGGAGTGAGGGAGGTGAGAGAGGGAGTGAGGGAGATGAGACAGGGAGTGAGGGAGATGAGACAGGGAGTGAGGGAGATGAGAGAGGGAGTTAGGGAGATGAGACGGAGTTAGGGAGATGAGACAGGTAGTGAGGGAGGTGAGACAGGTAGTGAGGGAGGTGAGACAGGGAGTGAGGGAGGTGAGACAGGTAGTGAGGGAGTTGAGAGAGGTAGTGAGGGAGTTGAGAGAGGGAGTGAGGGAGATGAGACAGGGAGTGAGGGAGATGAGACAGGGAGTGAGGGAGATGAGACAGGTAGTGAGGGAGGTGAGACAGGGAGTGAGGGAGATGAGACAGGGAGTGAGGGAGGTGAGACAGGTAGTGAGGGGGATGAGACAGGGAGTGAGGGAGGTGAGATAGGGAGTGAGGGAGATGAGACAGGGAGTGAGGGAGATGAGACAGGGAGTGAGGGAGATGAGACAGGGATGAGGGAGATGAGACAGAGAGGGGAGGAAGTAGGTGGTAGAGAAGGAAGAGATAGAAATGGAGAGAAGGTGTAGAAGGAAGAGGACTCACCACTCCCTCCTCAGCTGGAGCGTTGTCACCAACAACCAGCATGACGGGGCACCTAGAAACACAGAGCACAGATCAGCAAACAACACAAACACATGTACACAAACAGTAAACATGGCAAATCCCAAGTAACCTGTTATGAATGATAAGGGTACTTAAACACTATTCGCCAATGACATGAAGGACCATGGAGAATTGTCTAGTGTAGTAGAGAGACTCACTTCAGGGTCTTGGCATTGATGATGGTCCCGGTGCGGTTCATCTCCAGATCCCTACGGCTGAGAAGGAGAAGAAAACTGTGAGACACACTGCTTACATTCTCTCACAGAATATAGAACTCTTCCCATCTGCCACACACACACACACACACACAGTCTGAAGTTTGTGTTTGTGTGTGTGTGTTACCTGTTGTACATGTTCCAGAAGAGCTGCAGGTTGACCTGGTTGACAGTGTTGTTGATCTGTTGACGGTAACTCTGGACCAGCTCTGTGTTGTTCATCAGCTCCTCCTGTGCAACCATCAACTATTAACACAGGTAGACTGAGAGACTGGTGTCTCTGAAAGGTTTATGAGCATAAAAACCCTGTAGGCTTGTGTTGTTGTTGTATGCAGTACCATGTGTTGCCACAAACTGTTGTAGGTGGGTAATGATTTATCTGGACTGAGAGCTCACCTGGCTAAAGAGGTGGGGCAGTACAGTGTCTGGAAGAGCACTGGTGAAACCAGACAGCTGGAGAGAGGGAGAGAGAGAGAGAGAGAGAGGGGGGGAAGAGACAGAGACAGAGAAAGAGAGAGAGGGGAGGGAGGATGACAGAGAGATATTATTTCCTTGCACCCATTGCAACAAGAGCAGCCATTTTGATAGTTGGGATAAAATGGCTGTTTTAAAGGTAACTATGTTTACGTGTTTTCCACAGAGGTGCAGTGTCTGCTACCTTGCCAGTGGCCCAGTCGATCCAGCCCTTCCCGTTGGGGTCGATGTTGAGCAGCACCAGGCCCTCCACCAGGTCAGGGAAGATCAGCTGAGGACAGAGCAGAGCAGGGGTCTGTTATGTTAGATACACCTGGGATCCTCAGGCAACACAAATATGAAATACATGGACAAGCAAAGAACAACAACAGGGAATAACTTACAGCAAATTTGGCCAGGATGTAGGCGCCTGCTCCAACTCCAATGCCCAAAATGCTCTTGAATCTGGAAAATTAGAATGTTTTGAATTACTTTAAAGGTTTATCAGTTTTATTAATTCATTCAAAGTTCAACTATACACTCAGAAAAAAAGGTGCAATCTAGAACTTAAAAGGGTTATTCTGCTGTCCCCATAGGAGAACCCTCTGAATAACACTTTCTGGTTCCAGGTGGAACCCTTTTGGTTCCAGGTAGAACCCTTTTGAGAACCCTTTTGACCAAAAGGGGTTCTCCTATGGGGACAGCAGAATAACCCTTTTGGAACCCTTTTTTCCAAGAGTGTATGGATGATGAATGTACTGTTTAGTAGGAGAGAAAGGAAGGGGAGGCCCACTCACCCAAAGTGCTGCACTACGCTGGGCAGCATGCCTGCCAGCTGGTCCATGGTGGGGTACTGGTACCTGTGGAGAGGTGAGGTGAAGACCTTTAGTTAAACAGTGACATGGCAGAGAGAGACATCACTGTAGAAATGATTGTCTATATGCATATTCCAGTCAATACAATACAACAATGGAGGTGTAAGGAAACATGCATACTTGTGTGTGTCTGTGTGTCTAACGTGTTGGCATGTGAATGTGGAGGTACTATATATTACCCCTGTGGCATCTGAGAGGCTCCAATCTGCTGTCCAGGAGCATCCACATGACACACCACAAAGTGCTTGGTGATCTCCTGCATGTCCTCATTGTGGAAGAAGCTATTGAAGCACAGCTTGTCTGTAGAGGGCAGAGACAGAGGGAGTGAAACACATGAAATATGCACTAAAGAGAGAGAACCTTGAAGGTGGCCATCTGTGCCATTGACAGGGGGAATAGATGTGACAGGTATGAAAGAATGGGCAATCAGGTTTCACTGGGACTCATTCCATCATCATCATCTGGATGCTTGAGACGTCTTCCAGTAAGTCAGAGTAAATATAAACCAATCTATTTTGATATACTGCACTTAAACTGAGACATTTAACATTTATATAGTACCTCTTAAAATCTGCAACCGTATCAACAACTCTGATATCAACAACTCTGATATCAACAACTCTGACATCAACAACTCTGACATCAACAACTCTGACATCAACAACTCTGATATCAACAACTCTGATATCAACAACTCTTATATCAACAACTCTGATTTCAACAACTCTTATATCAACAACTCTTATATCAACAACTCTTATATCAACAACTCTTATATCAACAACTTTGACTTCAACAACTCTTATATCAACAACTTTGACATCAACAACTCTGACATCAACAACTCTGACATCAACAACTCTGACATCAACAACTCTGACATCAACAACTCTGACATCAACAACTCTGATATCAACAACTCTGATATCAACAACTCTGATATCAACAACTCTGATATCAACAACTCTGATTTCAACACCTCTTATATCAACAACTCTTATATCAACAACTCTTATATCAACAACTTTGACTTCAACAACTTTGACATCAACAACTTTGACATCAACAACTCTGACATCAACAACTCTGACATCAACAACTCTGACATCAACAACTCTGACATCAACAACTCTTATATCAACAACTCGTTTTTAACAACTCTGACATCAACAACTCTGACATCAACAACTCTGACATCAACAACTCTGACATCAACAACTCTTATATCAACAACTCTTATATCAACAACTTTGACATCAACAACTCTGACATCAACAACTCTGACATCAACAACTCTGACATCAACAACTCTGACATCAACAACTCGTATACCAACAACTCTGATACCAACACCTCTGATACCAACAACTCGTATATCAACAACTCGTATATCAACAACTCGTATACCAACAACTCTTATATCAACAACTTTGACATCAACAACTCTGATTTCAACAACTCTTATATCAACAACTTTGACATCAACAACTCTGATTTCAACAACTCTTATATCAACAACTTTGACATCAACAACTCTTATATCAACAACTCGTATATCAACAACTCGTATATCAACAACTCTGATACCAACAACTCTGATACCAACAACTCGTATATCAACAACTCGTATATCAACAACTCGTATACCAACAACTCTGATACCAACACCTCTGATACCAACAACTCGTATATCAACAACTCGTATATCAACAACTCGTATACCAACAACTCTTATATCAACAACTTTGACATCAACAACTCTGATTTCAACAACTCTTATATCAACAACTTTGACATCAACAACTCTGACATCAACAACTCGTATACCAACAACTCTGATACCAACAACTCTGATACCAACAACTCGTATATATACAACAACTCGTATACCCCAACAACTCGTATATCAACAACTCGTATATCAACAACTCGTATATCAACAACTCGTATATCAACAACTCTGATACCAACAACTCTGATACCAACAACTCGTATATCAACAACTCGTATACCAACAACTCGTATACCAACGACTCTGATACCAACAACTCGTATACCAACAACTCGTATACCAACAACTCTGATACCAACAACTCTTATACCAACAACTCGTATACCAACAACTTGTATACCAACAACTCTTATACCAACAACTCGTATATCAACAACTCGTATATCAACAACTCTGATACCAACAACTCTTATATCAACAACTCTGATACCAACAACTCGTATATCAACAACTCTGATACCAACAACTCTGATACCAACAACTCGTATATCAACAACTCGTATACCAACAACTCGTATACCAACGACTCTGATACCAACAACTCGTATACCAACAACTCTGATACCAACAACTCTGATACCAACAACTCTGATACCAACAACTCTTATATCAACAACTTTGACATCAACAACTCTGATTTCAACAACTTTGACATCAACAACTCTGACATCAACAACTCGTATACCAACAACTCTTATACCAACAACTCTTATATCAACAACTCTTATATCAACAACTCTGATACCAACAACTCTGATACCAACAACTCGTATATCAACAACTCGTATACCAACAACTCGTATACCAACAACTCGTATATATACAACAACTCGTATATCAACAACTCTGATACCAACAACTCTGATACCAACAACTCGTATATCAACAACTCGTATACCAACAACTCGTATATCAACAACTCGTATACCAACAACTCTTATACCAACAACTCGTATATCAACAACTCGTATATCAACAACTCTGATACCAACAACTCTGATACCAACAACTCGTATATCAACAACTCTGATACCAACACCTCTGTTTCCCCCCTCCCACCACTGCTGATGTCCTTCTTGTCTTCTGTTTGTGGTGAGTCAGTCAAAAACAGCACTGTTCTACTCCATGGAGCTAAGAAGGTGATAAAAACACTGAGACATTAATACCATCTCATCAAAAACCAACAAACATCATTACACAAGCTAATTAACCAATAACCGGACAGAAATTAAAAAGCTTGTGTGTTCTGTGCTATTGAATTTATCTGGCAGCAATGGCAGCGAGGTAATTCTGATTCGCCCACACACAGTCAGCAATAGAAGACCATTAGTCTTCATCTTCCACAGGCGTATTGTCTCCCTGTGGAAACTTGACCCATCTCCTCCCCAACACAGCAGAAGGACACAGTACAGGAGCAACAGAGCCATATATAGGCCAGTGTCTCCTCTATTCTGTCTCCTTCTCTCCTCTGTTCTCCCCCCTCCTGTGTCTGTGTAGCCCGAGTCAGGCTGCAGCGTTGTGGTTTCTGGCAGTGCATACTAATACCCCCAGCTGCAGAGGGAAGGAGGCAGGCAGTAGAGCAGCTGATCTACAGCACCGCAATGCTGATTATCCCCCAACAACAACCCCACCCTGCCTGCCTTCCTGCCCTCCCTCCCTCCCCTCGCTTTAACACTGTATGATAGGGATGTTTTTCTGACCTACATTTCTCCCTCTCCCTCCCTTTCTGTTGCTCTTTCTCTTTTTCTCTCTCCATCATCATTTAATTATCCAATCCTTTATTGAATTATGGACCACTCTGACAGACAGTGTTATCTTGTGGAATGCAGGTTGTGTTGGCAATTTCAATAGACACACTGGATCTTTTGTGGGAACATATTTCAATTTGCAGTTATCTGGTAATGTCATTTTGTTGTAATGTAGAAGAAATATTGTGTTTAGTATCTATGAGTCATTCTGACCCCTGACACGACATCCTGCAAACTGCAGTAATATTGAAAAGTCGTCCCCATCCACCAATTAGAGGAGCAAACGAGCAGGCTCTGTGGGGAGGTAGTAACAGACATTCTGGGTAAAGTGTCTGGCGTCTGATTGTAACATACTGTAGCTACACTCTCTGAGACCACCATCTGCGGGAGACATACAGCATGAACATCCACCTCCCTACAATTCCAAACCAACGCGTCTCTGGTACACGTCCTCTATTCATTTCAATGTGTTGATTGTTGGAGAAATTGCTTGAGCTTTTCACTTTGAAAAGTAAGAATGCCAATGGTCCAATATTCTAGAACACTGCTGTGCGTACGCATACTCGTTTGGTACAGTACACTAATAGACGCTTAAAGGTAGAGAGAGATTCATAATTTCTGTCCGCACTCTGCAGTGGGCTGGCTGGATGGCTGTCAGGGAATGATATAGCTCCCAGAATGGAGTCCCATTATCACCTCAGATAACAGGCTGACAGCTCCACAGATATCTCTGCCAGGTCACACCATGAACAACACTCTGAGGAAGTGTGGAGTGAAGCTTCCTGGAACCAGCTGCAGGTCACTGTCGCGTGACTGATGGTGGTGCAACACAGACATGATCACGCACACATGGAGCACACCCACAAAACACGCAGGCACGCACACACACACACACACACACACACACACACACACACACACACACACAGGTAGAGGGACAATGTGTACTCACGGTTAATCCCAACATGGAGCACACCCACAAAACACACACACACACACACACACACACACACACACACACACACACACACACACACACACACACACACACACAGATAGAGGGCCAATGTGTACTCACGGTTAAGCCCAACATCGTGGTAGGTGAGGATGGCAGGCTTGTTTCCTTTGGGTGCACCACGGATCACCACATGAAGCATCCCATAAGGAGTCTCAATGTCATGTTCCTGAAACATACAAATGCTTATTTCTAATGGGAATGTATAGATGTACACTCACAGAGACATACTGTACCTTCAGACAGACAATCTTGGGTTCACTGATGAGCATAGAGTTACTATCACCCAATAACTATGACTGATATAATAGGCTGCATACTCAACTGTCTGCCTCGGATCAACATAAAAGCTTTATGGATTCACATGGGAATGCTGATAGAGATGACTGACAACACCGTGTATATAGAGTACTGCAAAGACATGTCTGGTCCACACTATGTGTATAATATTCTGCTCTGGTGAGGGGGAGGAAACATTCTGTGCAGCATACTCCTACACAGTCACTCACACAAAACACACACACAAACGCACACACGCACACGCCTCATACACACACAGACCCCTGTACTCACATATACAGTCGCACACCCATATGCCCATACTCACAAACACACACGCATGTACCAGCATACTCACACAGCCAACGCTCCTGTCCCATGTATAGAGAGACATTAAACACTGGACACTTCCTGTTTCTTTTATACTGTTTTTCACACTGGATTTATATACTGGATTCTCCACATAGCTCATTCTAATATGTCTGTACATTGCATTTTTGTTCCACTGTTTGTACACACCGTGTATTTATACACTGGATCCTTGACATAGTGAATATATCTACTGCTGTACATATCATTCTTAGTATATATCTTCGGTGTATATACTCATGGACTGCGTGTGGATGACTGATACAGTGTTATTCAGGGTGTTAACTGCATTTGTTCTGACATTTCTTGATTTCTTGAGGGCAGTGTAGTGAAACGTCAAAAATGGCATCCCATTCACTATATACCTTTGACAAGAGCTCTATGGGCCCTGGTCAGAAGTAGTGCACTAAATAAGGAATAGGGTGCCATTAAGGATGCAAACATAGTCTGTCATGGAAAGTGCACCCTAACCACGCAACATTCTGGCACCCAATATATCTGACAGTATTCTGCAGTGAAGCTATACATTTGCAGGTTCTGCGGTACAGTTAATCACCTGTAATATCTGTTGTCTCTTTTGTCTTTGTTGAACATGAATTGCTTACGTGAACGATTGACAGATACAATGTAGGTCAACAAGGTCATATCGGGCGCTAAAGATTATGCGATACACGACTGCAGTACGATAGGGGTTGATAGAATGGGTAAAAATGATTTGGTATTTTCTGTATGGCTGCCTGTCTGAAATATCATAGACAAAGACCACCTTGGTGGGGAACAATAGACTGCAGGTAAAAACAGCGCCTGTATCACATACTGCAAACACTCCCTCCATCCCTTCCTCTCTCAGTCCCTTCCCTGCTCCCTTTCTCTCTCACTCATCTTCCTCTCTCGATCACTTCTTCTCTCAGTCCCTCCCTCTCATCTTCCTCTCTCACTCCCTTCCTTCTGGCTCCCAAGGTCAGAGAGACGTTTGTCCTAGTACAGAATAATTAGGCAACTCACAAGACTTACAGGCATCTCAGACATTGTCGGAACTAGAAGCACAAGCATTTCGCTACACTCGCATTAACATCTGCTAACCATGTGTATGTGACAAATAAAATTTGATTTGATTTGATTTGATACACACTCACTCTCAGGTCTAAATATAAGCACAACTAGAGAACTAATATTTCAACATGAATCTTTTACAGATGATCTTATCCAATGCACAATTATTCCAGATTATTACAACAGCAGGGTACATCATAGATAGCTAGTTATTTATTCCAGAGTATTACAACAGCAGGGTACATCATAGATAGCTAGTTATTTATTCCAGAGTATTACAACAGCAGGGTACATCATAGATGTAGCTAGTTATTTTGATAAGGTATGAACATGATATGAGAACATGAATAAGGTAAGAGGTGGGTGTGTATGTGCATGACATACATATCCATGAACAAAGGTGTTTATTAATGAAGACCTACTATGGTAGTGGATTCACTTCCCCTTCATCAAAATATCCTCACTCTATCAATCAAAATATGCCGAGTCATCCACGCACCGGCAGAAACATTGAACACACTCAAGCAGTCACTCAGTATAAACCTGTAGATACATTATACTGTCACTCACCCCGTCCCAGCATTCAGGCATGGTGCCTCAGTAAGCGAGGAGAAAGAGGAGGAAGAATGGCAGGAGGAGCAGGAGGAGCAGCCAGTGGAGACGAGACAGACAGACAGACAAACAGACAGAGCCAGTCCTCTCCTGTAGTGGGACTAGGTCCTGGCTTTAGAGCAGAGCCTGCTGGGGGATTCTGCTGGTGGTCTCTTTGTCTCGTCTTGTCTCGTCTAGCCTCGTCCTGCTATGGGGCTGAGCGCTGCAGTGCTGTGCCCCCCCGACACCTTATAAACCTCAACATGAGGGCGTGCCGAACTCAAGCCTATTCGCTGCCAGTGCTGCCTCTCTGCACATGATTGGTTGGCTGCTCTGTCAGTCACAGCAGGTTCTCTGCTGTGCTCTTGTTTTGCTCTCTCATCAGCACCATTGCTCTGTTTCAGGAGAAGATGGCTTATCTCCCTCTCTCTTTCGCTCCCTCATTGACCCTGTCCTCCCTGTCTCCTTTCCTTTCCCATCTCTCTTATCGCTCCTTAACAGTCATGGGCGGTGATGCATAAACAAATGCTTAGCATGCAGTGAGATTTATTTTTACATATAAAAATTAAACAGGGAACAGTGACGTCTCTTTCTGTCTCTGTGCAGCAGCAGCAGCCGCCGCCAGTAGGCTCATCAATGCCTCTGTGTAATGGGACATTGATGGGACAGTAAGTGGCCATAGGTCACCAGTAGAGCGGAGCAGAGTACTGTATGTGCGTGCGTCTACTCAGAAAGCAGGGGATAATGGAACAGTGCTGACTACAGATCAATATGGCAGCAGTGGCTCTCTCTGCTGTAGGTTACATTTATTCACACCAGCAACCATTGTCCATATTCTCCACAACATCCAGTTGTTCTTTCTCTCGTCGGTCTCCGCCTTTCCTGTGTACAGAGAACTTAGCAAGCTGACTCAACAGTAAACTCTCCATGTCTCTTTCTAGCTCGGTCCCCCTTTTATGCGGAAGAGAGGGATTAACCCACTCCCCGGCTGACTCAACATTTCCAGTCTTCATTAAATACACAACCTCGTTCTCTCACCCATAATCATATGCACTGTCATCACACACACATGCAAGGACACCCTCAGAAAAACACACATACAAACATTTACATTTTAGCTTTTATCCAGAGCGACTTACAGTAGTGACTGCATACATTTTCGTAATGGTCCCCAGTGGGAATCAAATCCACAACCCTTGCGTCACAAGAGCAACACTCTACCAACTGAGCTACATGGCACTATACACTCAACAACTTTGTGATACAACTTGAGGCCTGCTGATCTATGCAAAGCATTTTACAGATAGAGAGAGGAGGTGTGTGTTGTGTGTGTGTGTGGGTGTGTGTGTGTGTGTGGGGGGTGTCTACAACAGCACCTAGATCTTCTGCACAGATTATGTCAGACTTGGGCCCTGACAGGAAATGGTGTTCCAAAAAAAGATCCAGTTGCCAGGAACACAAATTCAATTTCCATCTAGACAACCGTTGCCCAAGAGCACACAAAAAGCCATACATACCTCGGCCTGAACATCAGCACCACAGGTAACTTCCACAAAGCTGTGAACGATCTGAGAGACAAGGCAAGAAGGGCTCTCTACGCCATTAAAAGGAACATCAAATTCGAAATCCCAATTAGGATCTGGCTAAAAATACTTGAATCAGTTATAGAACCCATTGCCATTTATGGTTGTGAGGTCTGTGGCCGCTCACCAACCTATAATTCACAAAATGGTACAAACACCAAATTGAGACTCTGCATGCAGAATTCTGCAAAAACATCTTACGTGTACAATGTAAAACACCCAACAATGCATGCAGAGCAGAATAAGGACGATACCCACTAATTATCAAAATCCTGAAAAGAGCAGTTATATTCTACAACCACATGAAAGGAAGCGATTTCTAAACCTTCCATAAATAAGACATCACCTGGAGAGAGATTCATCTAGAGAAGAATCTCCTAAACAAGCTGGTCCTGGGGCTCTGTTCACAAACACACCCCACAGAGCCCCAGGACAGCAACACAACTACACCCAACCAAATCATGAGAAAACTAAAAGATAATTACTTGACACATTGGAAAGAATTAACCAAAAAAACTAACTGGAATGCTGTTTGGCCCTAAACAGAGAGTACACAGTGGAAGAATACCTGACCACTGTGACTGACCCAAAATTAAAGAAAGCTTTGACTATGTACAGACTCAGTGAGCATAGCCAGACTTAGTGAGCATAGCCTTGCCGTAGGCAGACCTGGCTCTCAAGAGAAGACAGGCTATGTGCTCACTGCCCACAAAATGAGGTGGAAACTGAGCTGCACTTCCTAACCTTCTGCCAAATGTATGACCATATTAGAGACATATTTCCCTCAGATTACACAGACCCACAAAGAATTTGAAAAAAAATCTAAATTTGACAAACTCCCATATCTATTAGGTGAAATACCATAGTGTGCCATCACAGCAGCAATATTTGTGACCTGTTGCCACACGAAAACGGCAACCGGTGAAGAACAAACCACAAGAAAAGGGTGCCCATTGAAGAACAAACCCATATTAATGTTTATTTATTTTCCCTTTTGTACTTTAACGATATCCACATAGTTACAACACTGTACATAGCCATAATATGACATTTGAAATGTCTTTATTCCTTTGAAACTTTTGTGAGTAATGTTTACTGTTCATTTACTGTTCATTTTCGATTGTTTATTTCACTTTTGTTTATTATCGATTTCACTTGCTTTGGCAATGTAACATACAGTATGTTTTCCATGCCAATAAAGCCATTTGAAATGAATTGAGTTGAGAGGGTGAGAGAGGGGGAAGAGGGGGCAGAGGGGGAGGTGAGAGAGGGGGGGAGGTGCCACTGGAGGTATCAGACAGAGGGGAGAAAGGATTAGTCATGTGTCTGATCTCATCGCTACGTGGATTCATGTTAAAATAGACTCTGAACATCACGGTACAGAAATCAACTTCTAAGGACTTCAAAACTACTGTGGTTCTGCACTGTGTGAGAGCTGCTGTGTGATAGTGAATGATTCCATCAGTATGTAGTAGTCCCAACTCATATTAGTCCCAACTCATATTAGGCTCTGCCACTTCTCCTTCTCCCCATCTTCTTCCCTCTTCTCCTCCCAATGAGTCACCATGGTTACATGGGTGAGTGTAGAGCACAGGAGGTTGGTGGCACCTTAATTGGGGAGGACTGGCTAGTGGTGAGGAGCGGAAGTTGTGCAATGGTATCAAATAGGTTAAACACATGGTTTCCAGGTGTCTGATGCCATTTTATTTGCTGCGTTCTGGTCATTATTATGAGCCGTTTCCCCCTCAGCAGCCTCCTGTGATGGACAGTAATAACAACAACCAGAGAAGGATAGAGAGAGAAAGAGAGTAACGGTACTTTGGAAATATAGAAAACAGTTTCAGTACCTTCCAGTCTCCAATGGGCATCAGGGTCTCACAGTTCTCCTAGAGAGAGAGAGAGAGAGAGGGAGAGAGAGAGAGAGAGAGAGGAGAGAGAGAGAGAGAGAGGGCGAGAGAGAGAGAGAGAGAGAGAGAGAGAGAACAGAAACACAATGTCAACTGACGCTCATTATGACACAGTCACTCTGGTTAAACCTGAGACGCCACAGGGCTGAGAAGGCTGTTCGAGATGAAGGGATGGATCCAGAGAGTAACATAGATAGATGCTGTGTGGGTCCAAACAAACAGACAGTAGTTAGAGAGCAGAAAAGAGAAGGCTCAGGGAAAGGAGGGACAGAAAGATGCCTTTCCCTGCCCGAAGAGTCAAACCAGAACCCTAGCATTCCCCTAGACGTCAGTGCAACAAGAAGGACATGCTCTATAGAGATAAATACTGTATATAGAGGTTATATGAAGAGGTTATATCTATAGAGGTTATATCTATAGAGATAATATAGAGGTGTGTTATATGTAAAGGTTATATGTAGAGGTTATATATAGAGAGGATATATAGAGAGAAGTTATATATATATTTAGAGGTTATATATAGAGAGATGATATATATAGGGTATACTGTAGTTGAATCAGAACAAGCATCATTAGAGTGGTTTAAGAAAAAAAGATCCCCTTAGAGATCCTGAAGGTGCAATCCTAGTGCATTCATATACAGTGGTTTCAGGAAACACAAAAGGTTTATACATAAAAACACAGATGAGGTGAAAAAAAGAAGAAAGTTGTCACATGGTTGCATTATTATCAGAACACTACAGCAGTCCATTGATAGAGGGTGATGCCATTAAGATCAGAGACAGGACTAGAGGGAATGGGTATGTCATGCACTTGTTCTTAGAGGAGAGACAGCAGGTTAGGTGCTTCAGTGGGGCGGTCGGACCAGCAGGTGTCACTCTTGTCCTCTGGAGCCCAGATGTGACTGCAGTAGCACAGCATGGTGGGGGAGGGAGCTGTGGCACTGTGCTGGTGGTGGCTGGATGCATGTTGTTCTTAAGGAAGTTGAACATTTCTCTATATGAAATGATCCTGTGTGATTATCTGGAAGTTTGACACCCTGCTGATTCTTTTACTATAGGCTGTAGGCCTCCATATTTCTGTGACTCAGCATGTGTTGCAGGTAAGGATAAGCTATGTAAAGGAGCAACCAACAGCACAGCTGAAGGAATCCGAGATTTGGTGCCCAACTGGGCGAGGGGACCTGTCCCCCTGCAGGGCATGTTCTGGGTGTGTAATTATGCACCCACTGGACTGATTGTGGGTCTGGCGGAGCCAGTGCCGCCTGATCACATGCCATTGTTGTTAGGGGTGGCTTGAGGAAGAGGGGGCGGTGAGGGGTGCAGGGTTTGCACAGGGGAGTGCGTTCTTACACCACCCTTGGTCTCTCTGTGTCATAAACACAAACAGAGCTGTGTTACAATGACTGATCAGTCCACCTCAGAGGTCCAGGTCGGGAGAGACCTGGAGGGGTGAAGACTACAGATGTAGGATCTTAATTTGAGCCAGTTTGCTACAGCAGTAAAATAAACCTGCAGCAGTAAAATAAACCTGCAGCAGTAAAATAAACCTGCAGCAGTAAAATAAACCTGCAGCAGTAAAATAAACCTGCAGCAGTAAAATAAACCTGCAGCAGTAAAATAAACCTGCAGCAGTAAAATAAACCTGCAGCAGTAAAATAAACCTGCAGCAAAAGGAAATGTGATTTATTTTGTGGACTATAATTAATGGCCAATTTTTGTATGGTAATACATTTGAAGTTTAGGGCAAATCAAGTATTTCATTTTAAAGTGGAAAACCTTAAATACACTACACGTTTGCATTTCCTGTTGTGTAGGAACATTCTCATCAACAAAAGAGATCAAATTAAGATCCTACATCTGTACCTAACAGACCTGGGAGGTCATGACCCACGTAGAGGACAAGAGAGGCAAGGCTGTCTGGATAAGCTGCTGTCATGATGTCATCCTGATCAAATCAGAACACAGTCTTTTAAAGGAAACAAATGAATCTGGGTCACACATCCACTCCACATAGCTCTTTACTTCAATATGCACTGTAAGTCCTCATGGTTAATTACCACTACGTAATAATCAGCAAAAGTCAACATTGCTTTGATTAACACATTTTTACTTGTGTTTTGACGGCCACTGTCTTGATATTGTCTGAGTAATCAGTTTCTCCACTCTGTCAATCATTATCAAGAATGTCAGTGAAGTGTATAAATGACTGTGACATATCCTCTCAGACAGTTGGCATTTTAATCAATGTGATTAGCACTTCTTTTCTCTACTGATGCCACCTCTCTTCTGCTCCTCATGTTCAGTCACAGCATTCAAGAGTTTACTGAATGACTTATTATGCTAAGAGAAGTATACTGTTGCAGTCACTGGTTTTTGTAAGACCTTGCAGCCTCTCAACTCCCCCATCCTTTCACACTCCTAAATGTGAATATTAATGTATGATGAATCCCTCCTACACAATTAAACACATTTTCTGTTTCCCAACCAGGACACACACAAATACACTATTATATCAACTACACACACTCGCACAAAGGCACAAAAATAAATGAGCATTCCAATGCATGCACGCACAAAATAACTAACAAAGGGCCTCCCGGGTGGCGCAGTGGTTAAGGGCGCTGTACTGCAGCGCCAGCAGAGACTCTGGGTTCGTGCCCAGGCTCTGTCGTAACCGGCTGCAACCGGGAGGTACTTGGTTGGGTTGTGTATCGGAGGACGCATGACTTTCAACCTTCGTCTCTCCCGAGCCCGTACGGGAGTTGTAGCGATGAGACAAGATAGTAGCTACTAAAAACAATTGGATACCATGAAATTGGGGAGAAAAAGGGGTAAAATTCAACAACAAAACAACAACAAAACAACAACAAAAACTAACAAACAGACACGCACACACACACACACACACACATAAAGAAAATGCTCACCATCTCAGTTTCTTGTCCTCTTTGTTCTTGCAGTAGGGGTTTCTCCTCAGTAAATTGCTGCTCCTTCATCCCAGCCATCCTGGAGAGCAACCTGCAATCACCATAGCAATGCACACCTGAGATTACATAGCCCACTTTGTTACTTTAGTAAAACCTCTTAAATCCAGCCACCAACTCAAATCCCTGCAGCAAACCCCTATCATAAGGTTTCTTCCCCCAATAATTATCTACAATATATCAACCATTGTTTCTGTGGCTGGGCGAGTCCATTTTCTACTTTTTCCAATATAATTGATTCACCAGCCTCCCAATGTTTCCTTATTCCCTTTAGGTTGGACATGTAAAGGGAGGTCCACGGATGCACAGTATCTGAATGGAGAATACATTCTGGTGTACATTAGAGAATACATTCTGGTGTACATTAGAGAATACATTCTGGTGTAAAACAGATTTAACAGTAGTAGTCTGTTCTCTTTGGGTCTCCAGTGGTTTCAGCTCATGGATTGGGTCATAGACTGTTGAAGAAAGCAGGTCTGAGGACCCAGCCAGACAGTCAGACAGTGAGCTTCCCCATTAGGATATAATTAAACTCCAGCAGTGTGGCTGATGTCAGTGGACACAGAGGCACCGCTAAACCCATTTAGAACAGAGCAGAATGTAACCTTTATTTAACTAGGCAAGCCAGTTACAGTTTTTTACAATCACTTTGAAACTAATTTTGGAACCTTGATGTCATTTTTCAAAACTCTAGACACAAAACTCAACCAATGATCAAAATGCAAATTTCTCAAAACCCTAAGACTTTTTCCAACTGCTTGGATACAATCCACATGAAGCTAAGATCATCTGTTCATTGAACTAAAATCACCTGCTCAACATCAAAGTATTACCATTTCAAAATGCAATTCACACATTACATCTGACTGACTTTCTATTCATTTCATTACAATGATCTAACTATCAATTGATACAACTACTCAAAATGATAAGTAACTGTTGCATTACTCTTTATGCATAGTTTTATGGAAACTGACGAACAATATTCCATGTTAAGATCAAGAAAGTTTCAGGATGACGAGATCCATTGACACCAATTACCGTGGAACATGAACCGATTGGACTACATTATCTATGGATGTAATATTTCATCATCATTCTTTATCAGACACTGTTTCTATGGCCCCATGTACCACTTTTCCAGACCATGTTTTCAGATTTGATATTACTGTACACTCACCGGCCACTTTATTAGGTACACCTATCTAGTACTGGGTAGGACCCCCTTTTGCCTCCACAACAGCCTGAATTATTCACAGTGTTGTATGTTAAGAGATCCCCTTCTGCACACCACTGTTTTAAACAGCTGTTATTTGAGCATTTGTGGCCTTTCTGTTTGGTTGAATGAGTCTGGATGTCCTCTGACCTCTCTCATTAACAAGGTGTTTAACTGCCTCTCACTGAATGTGTTTTGTTTATCTCATCATTCTCTGTCAGTCTCTAAACTCTAGAGACTGTAGTGCGTAAAAATCCAAAGAAGGCAGCTGTTTCTGAGGTGCTGGAATCACCATGTGTGGCATCAACAATCATACCACGGTCAAAGTTGCTTAGATTACGCATCTTGCCCGTTCTAATGTTTGGTCGAACAACATCTAAAGCTCTCTACTCGATATACTCTATATATTGAGTTGCAGGCAGCCATGTAACCTTCCTTGATGAGCTAAATCAGGTCTGTCGAGCTGATTTACCATAGTACCCTCCAAGCTCGTCATCAAGCTCGAGACCCTGGGTCTCGACCCCGCCCTGTGCAACTGGGTTCTGGACTTCCTGACGGGCCGCCCCCAGGTGGTGAGGGTAGGCAACAACATCTCCTCCCCGCTGATCCTCAACACTGGGGCCCCACAAGGGTGCGTTCTGAGCCCTCTCCTGTACTCCCTGTTCACCCACGACTGCGTGGCCATGCACGCCTCCAACTCAATCATCAAGTTTGCGGACGACACAACAGTGGTAGGCTTGATTACCAACAACGACGAGACGGCCTACAGGGAGGAGGTGAGGGCCCTCGGAGTGTGGTGTCAGGAAAATAACCTCACACTCAACGTCAACAAAACTAAGGAGATGATTGTGGACTTCAGGAAACAGCAGAGGGAACACCCCCATCCACATCGATGGAACAGTAGTGGAGAGGGTAGCAAGTTTTAAGTTCCTCGGCATACACATCACAGACAAACTGAATTGGTCCACTCACACAGACAGCATCGTGAGGAAGGCGCAGCAGCGCCTCTTCAACCTCAGGAGGCTGAAGAAATTCGGCTTGTCACCAAAAGCACTCACAAACTTCTACAGATGCACAATCGAGAGCATCCTGGCGGGCTGTATCACCGCCTGGTATGGCAACTGCACCGCCCTCAACCGTAAGGCTCTCCAGAGGGTAGTGAGGTCTGCACAACGCATCACCGGGGCAAACTACCTGCCCTCCAGGACACCTACACCACCCGATGCTACAGGAAGGCCATAAAGATCATCAAGGACATCAACCACCCGAGCCACTGCCTGTTCACCCCTCTGTCATCCAGAAGGCGAGGTCAGTACAGGTGCATCAAAGCTGGGACCGAGAGACTGAAAAACAGCTTCTATCTCAAGGCCATCAGACTGTTAAACAGCCACCACTAACATTGAGTGGCTACTGCCAACACACTGTCAATGACACTGACTCTACTCCAGACACTTTAATAATGGGAATTGATGGGAAATGATGTAAATATATCACTAGCCACTTTAAACAATGCTACCTTATATAATGTTACTTACCCTACATTATTCATCTCATATGCATACGTAGATACTGTACTCTATATCATCGACTGCATCCTTATGTAACACATGTATCACTAGCCACTTTAACTATGCCACTTGGTTTACATACTCATCTCATATGTATATACTGTACTCGATATCATCTACTGTATCTTGCCTATGCTGCTCTGTACCATCACTCATTCATATATCCTTATGTACATATTCCTTATCCCCTTACACTGTGTATAAGACAGTAGTTTTTTTGGAATTGTTAGTTAGATTACTTGTTCGTTATTACTGCATTGTCGGAACTAGAAGCACAAGCATTTCGCTACACTCGCATTAACATCTGCTAACCATGTGTATGTGACAAATAAAATTTGATTTGATTTGATTTGATTTGATTTACACTGATGGCATGACCTATGTCACTGTGTGGGATAATGTGTGGGATAATATCAGGTTCCACCATGCTCAAATGGTGCAAGCATGATTTCAGGCCCATCCACAATTCACCACCTTGTACTTACCCCCATACTCTCCTTTCCTTAACCCGATTGAGGAAGTTTTCTCCACATGGAGGTGGAAGGTATATATAGGCGCCCTCACGAACAAGCCACCCTTCTCCAGGCCATGGATGACGCATGCAATGACATCACGGCAGACCAGTGTCAGGCCTGGATTCGCCCGAAGATTCTTCCCAAGATGTTTGGCTAATGAAAACAACCATTGTGATGTGGAAGAGAACCTGTGGCCAAATCCACAAGACAGAATTGATGGAAATGTCTAAGTACAGTAATCAATGATTTGTTTTTTTACAGTAAGCCAGGTGAGAAACACTGCAGTGATGTTTTACAGTAAGCCAGGTGAGGAACACTGCAGTTGACCTTTAACTATTTGTTCTTTTTTTGTTGCTAATTATTTTTGCTTTGATTCAAAGAAACCTGTTGTGATTTTATTGTATTTCATCAATAAATTTCATATTTTGTTCAATGATTCCACTGTGTTTGTAGTATTCTCTCTACTAGTCCTTTTACAGTGATGTATTTACATGTAGTAGCATAATGAAACACGTATCACATATTTTGTACTACAATATTTAATGATTGTACGAACAACTACACAGTGAAACTATCGGTATCTTGTGTGTGGGTGAGCTAAATGAATGTTCCTATGGTATTTCATGATAAATAAGTTATTTGAACCAATGATTCTGCAAGTGCAAGGTTTCTTTAAAGATATGAATGCACAATGCTATGTTTTGAACATTGGACAGCCTGTGTTACAAGTGATGACCTTTTTGAGTTTTGTGTCTAGAGTTTTGAAAAATGACCACAAGGTTCTGAAATTAGTGCCAAAGTGATTGTTAAAAACTGCAAGAACAAATTCTTATTTACAATGATGGCCGGCACTGGCCAAGCCCGGACGACGCTGGGCCAATTGTGCGCTGCCGTATGGGGACTCCCAATCACGGCCAGGTGTGAAACAGCCTGAAATACAGCCAATGCACACACGGACTCACACACTCAAGCACAAATATGCGAGTGCACACACACACACACACACACACACACACTCACAGTTGCAGGTAGACATTGCATATACACATTGTGCATGCACACACTGACACATCAACTTGTTCATTGTCTAGAAAAACAAATGCAACAAGATAAAAGAAAGCTTATTGAATAAAACATTTACAGATGAGCAAGACGTAAAGGTAAAGAAGCAGTAATGAGAGGCTGCCAGCACAATAAGCATCTACAGTATGGGTAATATGGAAAGCTATGAGACTGACAACTAGTCCTTCCTGGATTAAATACCTTACTGGCAGAAATGTAGAATCAGGTATCACCAAAATATTTTCTGTTTGAGTCTCCCTCCCTTCTTCACACTGTGACAGGTTGTTTAATGACTGGGATGCAGTAAAAACAACAGCTGGACAGCTCTCTCTCTCTCTCTCTCTCTCTCTCTCTGCCAGCAGCAGTTTCCAAACCTGTCTTTGTGTAGCATGAACACCCTTAAACCGACAAAACCCAGATGCAGACAATCCAAAATAAAAGTCATTTGCAGATGCGTGAAAACAAAACCACTCCTATCTTTGCGACAACACTGTTGCTGTTCTCTGTTTGAAAGTGACCTTTGCTTATAAGCATGACAATGAGCCCATGATCAGTTTTAATTAGGAACTAATCAGCCACCAGCCTCATCAATCTGCCTGCTTAACTCTCTCTCTCTCTCGCTCTCTCTCTCTCTTTCTCTCTCTCCCTCCCTCCCTCCCTCCCTCCTTATATAAGATGGCTCACTGTGAAATCAATTATCATTACACCGTCTATATTTGTCCCTGTTGACGCTGTTTCAAACCCACTGATTTGGGTTTAGATGACTCATTACTTTTATTTGCTAGCTGCTGCTTTATTTCATATTCCCTAAATCCACAAATATGATTTTAGATTTTCTCTGAGGAACTATTCATCGTACTATTGAAATGAAATGAGTGGAACTTCATTTACCTAAAATGAGTCTGATCGGAAACATCAACTTCACTTTTCAGTGGTGCAGGTGGTATGTGTGTGTGTGTGGTATGTGTGTGTGCATCCATGGTCTATGGAGTCAAAAGGGTCAAGTGCTACTTCTAAGTCTCTTTTCATCCAGTGTGGGCCGGGGTCTGCTCTCTGAATCTGATCTCTGAATCTGATCTCTGAATCTGCTCTCTGAATCTGCTCTCTGAATCTGCTCCATGAATCTGCTCCATGAATCTGCTCTCTGAATCTGATCTCTGAATCTGCTCTCTGAATCTGATCTCTGAATCTGCTCTCTGAATCTGCTCTCTGCCAGTAAAAAGAAGATGAGGTGAAGTTTATTTTTCTCCGTGAGGTTGAAGATCTTCCTTTTACAGTATTTGGTCAAGGAGGGTAAAATAAATCTGTCCTCCTTTCTCATCCCCCTCTCTCCCTCTCCTCTGTTCTTTAATCAGGCCTCGGTTCTACCCAGACCCCAGACTTTGTTGCCATGACAACTTCCAGCAGTGCTGTCGGCCCAGCCCGGCTGGGTTCTAACAGGATCTGGTTTAGCTTCTCTTTTCCTTTTAACATCATCTCATTTCCACCAGCTGGTCCCAGCTGGTCCCCCCTCCATCTCCCTCACAGGGGGATAAGGTCCATTCTGTGTGACTCATATCTGTGATAGAGAGTGAGTGAGGCTGACTGTGAGGGAGGGAGATAGACACAGCCAGGGTCTGAAAGAGGCTCTGAGGAGATGGGAACGACAAGGCTGTGGGAAAAGCATTCTGCTGGACAGGAAATCAATGGGATGTGTATGTGGGGGGAAGCATCAGACCAAATGCACAAATTCAGAATCAATACCTGGAAACTGGGCCAGGTTCAGCTCTGTGTTATGTTTGTATACAGTGTGTGTGTACAGTGTGTGTGTGTGCAGTGTGTGTGTGCAGTGTGTGTGTGTGTGTTTGAAAAGTTTGTTTTTCCCATAAATTGAGTAAAACTAACCCAGTGGTGATCCCTAAAAAACATCCAGAAAGGCACTGCGACTTGATTTATGATTTTTCAAGCCTTCTTGCTGTCAGTAACATAATTAACTCTGGTCCGGCTGATTAATTAGCCATATGGACGATAACATTAGAGAGGATTAAAGGCCAACTCATCCAAAGGAGAAAATGGCCCTTTTGCACTCAGCAGCAGAGAGCACAGACAACACCTTCACGCTTGTGGAATCTAACAACCAAAGAAACAAAATCAATTAAACACACTAACAAATTAATATCGGAGAAAGAGAGGAAGGGAGCACAAACAAGAACACTGGTCATACCTGAGGCTTGCGCTCACTGATAGATCCTTCATTAAAACATCCCAAATGGGACCCTGTTTCCTATATAGTGCATGACTTATGACCAGAGCTCTAGTAAAAGGTAATGTACAATATGTGACCGACCGGCTCAAATCGGTCTCATGTAGAAAATTTTGAAATTGTGTTTTTTTTTTACATTGGATAAACTTAGAGACTACATAATGGTAGCGACAGCCCTGTGGATTCCTCAGGGGCCACTGTTCTATCAGGCTGTCTCTGATGCCAGCTCTGAGAGCAGCACATACATGGAGATAGAGATAGGCTGCCTCCCAGTACTTTTGACCAGAGCCCTATGGGACATATTCCTACAGGACTGGCCGAAAGTGGTGCACTATAAAGGGAATAGGGTTCCATTTGGGAGGCAACCCTATCTCTATCTCTATCCCTATCTCTATCTCTATCTCTATCTCTATCTCTATCTCTATCTACCTCTATCTCTATCTCCATGTATGTGCTGCTCTCAGAGCTGGCATCAGAGACAGCCTGATAGAACAGTGGCCCCTGAGGAATCCACAGGGCTGTCGCTACAGCCTGCATGACCTGGCTTGGCCCTGCCTCCTGTCACTAGGTACCCCATGCTATGGGGCAGAGCAAGCTGGACAGAAGGGCACGGCATATGACTCTCAATGGGACCTGTGCAAAACAGAGAAGGAAGAGGCAGGGGAGCTCTTAAAACCTTCCCGACTGACCACTACTGTTTCAGAAGACATTCGTACTTGTATATCAAAAGATGGATCTCTTAATGATTTTAATATTAAATGCGATAGGCCTACTGTAAACGAGCCAATAGAAAGTACTATAAGTATTGTAGGTAGATGTAGAAGTATCTGCCCTACATTGACTGCCCTGATCTTGGAAGCTTCTTGGAATCTCTTAGAAATCCATCCCTGTTCTTCCACCTGACTGTTTTATTAAAGGTTACATAGTGGTGGATACCTACACTTACCAGAAAATCCTGTTTTATGTCATGGTACGGTATGCTGCCAGGCCCTACATTGGATGTCAGATGTCAGCCGTTAGTGACAACAGCCTCGCCCAGTGAAGGCACACTCAATGACCAATATGTCAACTAGCTACATCATCCCCTTCAATGAAATCACCCATTCTCTGTCTATTCTAAGCTAAACATCCACAACCGTTTGACCTATAGCACGCAATGTCTCTTTATTGCCCCCCAAACTCGGGTTGTTTGATTGAGCCGGACAATTTGTACTTGAGATATTGAAAACTAAAAGTAGTAAGTATGGTGGTTAGTCTCAGGAAACAAATCCAAAAGCCTAAACAGAGAAAATATGCAACAGGTTTCAACCACTTGATACCTTATGCCAAAAGACAATCAAGGAGATGATAATACTGAGTTTTTAGACTATACCCACAAACCCTAAAGCAAGGACATGATTAGCATGCAAGATGTGTGGAACATGCAGTTCCGTCCAGACTGATACAACACAGTACAGAAACAGCCATGGCTGGGGTTCAAAGTTGATGGATGGTAATGTAACACACATAGAGAATGTGTGCTGTGATGATTGGCTACAGCTCTTCTGACTATCATTAATAAGGCCTTAATGGGGTGATAGTGAGATACGATTCATCAAATGATGTCTTGGTCCAGTGCTCTGCTGTGATTGGTCCATGGCTCATGAGTCTCTTTCAACTTTGCCAAAAAGTGCTGAATGACTCAAAAGACATGTTCCGACACCGAGCAGCAATCAGATTCATGAGTTGTGGTCCAATGCTCTGCAGTGATTGGCCATTGGCTTGTACTCCAGCACAATGAGTTACGGTCCACAAGCTAGGCCTTGGTATGGAACACTGCAGTCATCAGCCCATGACTTTAAGAAGGACGGACAGTGAATGGAAGGAGTGATGTACTAGATGCCAAAAACACAAGTTAAGGAAGCTATATACAGTACATGAAGTCCATTCCAGAAGGCACTACGTACATGGTCTGCAGCAGGCTCTGCGGCACCGAGCAGTTAGCCTTTGAAGAGAAGTTCCAAAACAATCCGGGCCCCATCTATCACCACAAAATAAAATCATCCAGTGGTGATTGAAAGAAAGAGGGGAAAAAGTGAACAGCAAAGTTTAAGCCATATCATCATGACTCATAGGTCGATTTTTACAGTGACAGGAACAGAGCAGCTTTACATGGAGGAACAAACACACCAGGTATATTGCTCTTTGTGGTTTTATTCATACCCAGAAGCAGCAGAGAAACAGACCTGGTTCCGTACAGTGGGCTTTGTTGAGCTTGCATATGCTAAAGGACAAGAAGTGAACCTCATAACTGTTATTTTTACACTGTACAGGGTGAGAACACAACCTAATAAACAGCGTGATTTAAATAACAGGAACATTGTGTCTAATGTCCAATTGTTAAAGTGTTTGATCCTATAATCAAATGTACAGTATTAGGGTTCTGCACCAGTCTTATATAATACAATGAATTGGGGTTGCACCAATATGATTTCATATTATCTTGTCGACAGAAAAAGTACAAATGAACAGGACATATTTCTCACAGGGTGAAAATCATACATATCAGCATTTACCTTCAGCATGCCATCCTTTTTCTGACAGATGGTGATCACTCACAACATTCAGCCTCAAATCGCTACGTTTTTCCTACAGGTCCCAGTGTGAAACTACCATTCAACAAGGCAGGCGGCCGTGCACACACAGCATGTAAATGAACATCTACAGACACACACAGGTATCAAAGGAGAGGTAACAGATATCCAATTTAAATGTCCTCTGATGAACTCTTTATTGAGACTGTAAAACTTGTAACAGTCTATTTGGACCAGAATGAATATCAACTGTCTTGCCTCTATCTCTAACTCTGCCACATACAATGGCCTCAGATATGAAGTGTGGTTCTTTTGTGATTTGTGTGGCTGCTGTTTATTGAAGGGTAGGGTAGAACGTAAACCGTGTTCTACGGCTGACACACAACTGAACACAACAACTCAAAGCAGTTCGCTAGTCCCTTTAACTGGAAAGCAGAAGGCCTGCACCCGGTAAGAAAGTTGTCTGTATATTCTCTACATGACTTGTTAATACGCAGGCTGCCAGGGACGTCTAAAGGCAGGACTGATCTATATGACGCACTCCTGTTTCTAGGGTTAATAAATTCAACCTGACGACCTCATACTCGCGCCAATGCAGAGGCTGGCACACTGTCCTACAGCACTGGGACACAGTCAGAGTCTCACTTATACAGCTAGGAGGAGACAGTAGAGGATCTGGGGGGCTAATGTCTCTGTACTGTGTGTGCAGTCAATTCCCTCTTCCGTCATCTATGTAATATAACATCCTTTATGCACAAACAAAAGAGTTAAGTTAAGCTTTGCAAAAATGTGTTCTGTCATTCTATCTCATGTAGGTCTTTTGTTATCTGATCCAAACTGAGCACAGTGAACATACAAACAGATAAGAACTTACCTGCTGTGGTGGTTTGAGCTGCTAGGGTGGCTGTTGATGCGTCTGGATTTTGCAGTGCGTCTGTTTCCCTCTCTCTTCCCCCCAGTCTGTTCTGGTCTGTGTGTCTGTGTGTGCTACAGAGAAAGGCTGTCTACTCTATGGGTTCTCTGCTACCCTCTCATCCTCCCTCCAACTCCCTCCCTCCCTGATAATAAACAGAGAGCACGTGTTATCCCCGATGATGCAGCATGAGAGCGCCACCACACTGACAGATCAGAGGCGAGGGAGGAGAGAGGAGGGGAGAGGGTGATGAAATTAAACAGGGAAGAGTGAAAGTGAATGGGAGGTAAATTAAATAGAGGATAGAGATAAGGAGAGATGCTGAGAGCCTGCTTGAGAGAAGGATATGGTCATAAAAATGAGATTTAGAGTGATAGAAGATAAAGGATAGATCATTTTGGGGTAACAATTATTGCTCTTGAAAACAAGAGTGAAGCTTCCACTGCACCAGTAAGTTCACAATCATGAGCTTCAGAATACTATTTTTAACAGCACCCACAAAATGACACAAAAAATATAGTACATAATGGATTTATCATTCCCTTTGACACATTTCAACTCTAGTCAGCCTCTCTCAGGCTCCCTCGCACCCACACAGGCATAAACCAATACAATGGCTACCGGGGATTAGACGGTTTACTTTTGAACATGATTTTTAATATCCTATGATATCAAAACACAGTGGACATCATGCAGACAACACTGGATCTGTGTTTATTGCTGAATCCAGTGAGAATGCCCCATCACATCTCTCCCCTCTCTCTACGCACTCTGTTGTCCCTTACGTCTAGATCAACGTCTGTTTTCTTCATTTCACAATGACAAATTGACCTACTTTAGAACATCACTGTGTGACTGACTAGACACAGAGTGTTATCAGACTGACTAGACAGAGTGTTATCAGACTGACTAGACACAGAGTGTTATCAGACTGACTAGACACAGTGGTATTAGACCAGATGGAGTGATTGCCAAAATCTCTTTCATACCTTGTTTATCTCAGCTAAGAGGAGACTGTATGAGACTGTATGCAATAATTAAAAAATGTTTCAAACAGGGGTGCAACTTTGGTTTTAGAAGTGGGGGGGGCATAACTTTTTATTTCATTAATAAATCGGTCGGAGGCTTTCGCATGGTCCAAAAGCACACCGTTACCTCATTTTGTATCACATCCCAGTGATAAAACTGTGGGGGGAATGCAATTTTAGAATGTGGGGGGGACATGTCCCCCTCGTCCCCAGTGAAAGTTGTGCCCCTGGTTTTAAATATGCTTATGTCTAACGTATGAAAATTTATGTTCATGAAATGTAATCATTACTGTAAATTATATTCTACGTATTTTTCTCCTTATAAGTGGAGGTAAACTGGTACATTAATTGAGATAAATCACAAATGTTTTTTTTGCTATTGTATGGTATCTCTCTTAAGATATATATATCAATCATAAGCTATCTAGAGGTCTACACAGTCGGCTTAACCTGGGCGATCAGTTAGACTGTGGCACGATGACTATGACTATTGAATCAATGTGTCCTGGTTATTGAGTCATCCCTCTGTGTGCCTGGCAGACATCTCAACTTGGATGTCGGCTCACCACTTCAAGCTCAACCTCGACAAGACGAAGCTGCTCTTCCTCCTGGGAAGGCCTGCCAGCTCCAAGACCTCTTCATCACGGTTAACAACTTCACGGTGTCCCCCTCCCAGAGTGCATAGAACCTTGGCGTGACCCTGGACGACACCCTGTCGTTCTCTGCTATCATCAAAGCAGTGACACACTCCTGCAGGTTCATGCTCTACAACATCTGTAGAGTACGACCCTACCTCACACAGGAAGTGGTGCAGGTCCTAATCCAGGCTCTTGTCTCCCATCTACTGTAGACTACTGAAAATCTCTGTTGGCTGGGCTCCCCGCTTGTGCCGTCAAACCCCTGCAACTTATCCAGAACGCTGCAGCGTATTCAACCTTCCCAAGTTCTCCCATGTCAACCCGTTCCTCCGCAAACTTCACTGGCATCTACCACAAGAATATTGTGCTTGCCGATAGAGCAGCAAGGGTAACTGCCCCTCCCTACCTTCAGGCTATGCTCAAACCCTACACCCCAACCCGAGCACTGTTCTGCCACCTCTGGTCTCTTGGCCGCCCCATCCCTATGGGTTTTCAGCTCCCGCTCAGCCCAGTCAAAGCTCTTCAACACAATTGAACAGCTCTCCTGGCACCATAATGGTGGAATCTGCTTCCCTTGAAGCTAGAACAGCAGACTCACTGCCCATCTTCCGAAAACGTCTGAAACCCTACCTTTTCAAAGAGTATTTTCCTACTATCCCTAGCTTTCCTGAAAACGACTTTATTAAGGGAAAATGTACTTGCTACCACTGTGATATGTGGTTGTCTCACCCAGCTACAGTATCTTGACTCTTGAGATGAATGCACTAATTGTAAGTCACACTGGATAAGAGCATTTGCTTAATAACTCAAATGTAAATGTAAAATGTCTGAGAACGGTATTGCGTTGCTATGGCTCTACAGTCTATTGTCTGTTTTGACTGGGCAGACACCTCAGAAATGTCTCATGCAGCTCCTGACAGGCTGTCAGACTCAATCGGTTGCTCACAGATGAGGATGTGCACTTTAAAGAGGTATGCAGGACATGTCTGTACAATTGTATGCATTTGTGAGAAAGATGGTTGTAGTATAGTGGGTGTGATGTAACTTGAGTAAATGAGGGATACAAAGTATATTGAAAGCAGGTGCTTCCACACAGGTTTCTGAGTTAATTAAGCAACATTCATCCTATCATGCTTATGGTCATGTATAAAAATGGGCTGGCCATTATGTTGTCGACCATGGCTATGCGCCAATAGGATGACAATGCCCCCATCCAAAGGGCATGAGTGGAGTGGTCACTGAATGGTTTGTTGAGTATGAAAATGATTTAAACCATATGCCATGGCCGTCTCAGTCACCAGCTCTCAACCCAATTGAACACTTATGGAAGATTCTGGAGCCTGAGACAGTGTTTTCCACCACAATCAACAAAACACCAAATTATGGAAGTTCTCCTCATGGAAGAATGGTGTCGCATCCCTCCAATAGAGTTCCAGACAACACAATCTATGCTATGTGCATTGAAGCTGTTTTGTCTCGTGGTGGCCCAACGCCCTATTAAGACACAATGTTGGTGTTTCCTTTGTTTTGGCCGTAACCTGTATATCTACACTAGCTACACACAGTACCAGAGTTCTCATTTATTTTAGATTCAGTGAGGTTACTGTTTTGAGTATGGAGTGCATACAGTTGTACAGATTGGCAGAGTGTACCACCACAGCCTGGTTGTTGACCACCACCATGAGTGAGGAGTGTCATTTTTTCAAATTATTATACACTTATGGAGTGACATGTGTCACAAGCTGTAATATCAAAGTCTCATAAATAATCTATCTAGCATCCTGAGGCTGTCAGGGCGGTCATCTTGGACACAGACCTTCCCGAGCCCGCTTTACTAGAAAAATATCTCCTTTGGGCCATTGCTTCGATCAGTTTCATTAACAGCAAGACCAAACATAAGTACATTTGACAGGAGCAGATATACAAATAGGGGACCATGCTCTTAAGAAAGAGAACTCACAATCCACTGCTGGGACCAGTGCCATGTATGTTTTGGGGCCAGAGAGAGAATGTCCAAGAAAAGCTCATTTAGCAGGGTGAGTCACAGTTCTACGCTGACCTGTTCAGTCTGGACAAAATGCTCAGTCTTCACCAGACAGATTAGTATACACAATGTTCACAAACAGGAACCAATTGGCCCTAATTTGTCTCTGTGCAGGGATACTGGTTTTGATGGTCTGGTACAGTAAACAGGTCAGAGACTTTATTGGGTTGTAGACAGGAGAGTAGACTTGAGTAGAGAACAGGCGATATTCGAGGGGACGTGGGCAGCTGAGAAGCTGAGGGGAGACCTGGCACACTGAGGGACTGTGTCCCAAATTGCAAACCTATTCCTTTTATAGTGCCCAGGGCTCTGGTCAAAAGTAGTTCACTAATAAGGAATATGGTTCCAGTTGAGACACACTGTGGAGTGGTGAACAGCCTTTGTGGGTTAGTTGTGGTTTAGTTCTGCGTGCTTATTGAACTCGCTTCGATTCCATTTGTTTGCCCAATAGCTAACACTCCCAATTTCACAATCGATCACACCCGCCATCTCCCTAGTGGTTAGCAACATGTCCTCTCATTGTGCTGCACGTTGACAACTACATGCCTTAAACAGTATATCAATTGCAACACTCTTATCTGCTCATCTATGGCCCACAGTAAGGGACCCTAATTTTCACCACTAATGCTACTGTGCCAGTCGAGGGGCTGTGGTGGCGACAGGCACCCAGAGTGCCAGAGTGGATCTGAGTAATGACTCATCTGTGTGTTATGCTGAGATTGGGCAGCTCTCAGGCAGCGAGGGTGACTCTCCTCTGATGTATTTATGGAAACCTCTTCTCTTGAGATGCTCCCTTGTCCATTGACAGACCACCCAGTGCTACATTCAATCCACCAAAAGAGAGGTAATAGAACACAGAGAGAACCAGGGATCAAGGCAGAGAGAGTCAATCAAGACAGAAAGGGAGATGGATGAGTGGTAACACTTCACATGTACAGTGCCAGTCAAAAGTTTGGACACACCTACTCATTCAAGGGCTTTTCTTTATTTTCTATGTTGGAGAATAGTAGTGAATCAAATCAAATCAAATCAAATTTATTTATATAGCCCTTCGTACATCAGCTGATATCTCAAAGTGCTGTACAGAAACCCAGCCTAAAACCCCAAACAGCAAGCAATGCAGGTGTAGAAGCACGGTGGCTAGGAAAAACTCCCTAGAAAGGCCAAAACCTAGGAAGAAACCTAGAGAGGAACCAGGCTATGTGGGGTGGCCAGTCCTCTTCTGGCTGTGCCGGGTGGAGATTATAACAGAACATGGCCAAGATGTTCAAATGTTCATAAATGACCAGCATGGTCGAATAATAATAAGGCAGAACAGTTGAACTGGAGCAGCAGCACAGTCAGGTGGAAGTTGAAACTGGAGCAGCAGCATGGCCAGGTGGACTGGGGACAGCAAGGAGTCATCATGTCAGGTAGTCCTGGGGCATGGTCCTAGGGCTCAGGTCAGTTGAAACTGGAACAGCAGCATGGCCAGGTGGACTGGGGACAGCAAGGAGTCATCATGTCAGGTAGTCCTGGAGCTCAGGTCCTAGGGCTCAGGTCCTCCGAGAGAGAGAAAGAAAGAGAGAAGGAGAGAATTAGAGAACGCACACTTAGATTCACACAGGACACCGAATAGGACAGGAGAAGTACTCCAGATATAACAAACTGACCCCAGCCCCCCGACACATAAACTACTGCAGCATAAATACTGGAGGCTGAGACAGGAGGGGTCAGGAGACACTGTGGCCCCATCCGAGGTCACCCCCGGACAGGGCCAAACAGGAAGGATCAGTGAAGACATCAATACTATGAAATAACACATATGGAATCATGTAGTAACCAAAAAAAGTGTTAAATAAATAAAAAATATAGTTGAGATTTGAGATTCTTCAAAGTAGCCACCCTTTGCCTTGATGACAGCTTTACACTCTCTTGGCATTCTCTCATCCAGGTTCATGAGGTAGTCACCTGGAAAGCATTTAAATTAACAGGTGTGCCTTGTTAAAAGTTCATTTGAATTTCTGTCCTTCTTAATGCATTTGAGACAATCAGTTGTGTTGTGACAAGGTAAGGGTGGTATACAGAAGATAGCCCTATTTGGTAAAATACCAAGTCCATATTATGGCAAGAACAGCTGTCACGCCCTGACCTTAGAGCTTTTTTTTGTCTCTATTTTGGTTTGGTCAGGGTGTGATTTGGGTGGTGATTCTATGTTCCTTTTTCTATTTTTTTGTATTTCTTTGTTTTGGCCGGGTATGTTTCTCAATCAGGGACAGCTGTCTATCGTTGTCTCTGATCGGGAACCATACTTAGGTTGCTTTTTCCCCACACGGTTTTTGTGGGAAGTTATTTTCTGTTTTGTTTTTCTGCACCTGACAGGACTGTTTCAGTTTCCGTTCATTCTCTTTGTGATTTTTGTTATTTAGTGTTCAGCTGAAATACAAGTATTGAACACTTACCACGCTGCGCTTTGGTCCGATGATTCCTCATCTTCCGACGACGAATATCGTTACAACAGCTCAAATAAGCCAAGAGAAACGAAATGACAGACATCATGCGGAACATTTCCAGAACTTACCGTTTCTTCAAGTGCAGTCCCAAAAACCATCAAGCAATATGATGATACTGGCTCTCATGTGGTCCGCCATAGGAAAGGAAGACCCAGAGTAACTTCTGCTGCAGAGGATACGTTTATTAGAGTTACCAGCCTCAGAAATTGCAGCCCAAATAAATGCCACACAGAGTTCAAGTAACAGACACATCTCAACATCAACTGTTCAGAGGAGACTGCATGAGACTGCAGGCCTTCATGGTCGAATTGCTGCAAAGAAACTACTACTAAAGGACACCAATAAGAAGAGACTTACTTGGGCCAAGATTTTTTTGAAATGTTTACTTAACTAGGCAAGTCAGTTAAGAACAAATTCTTACGACGGCCTACCTCAGCCAGACGTTGGGCCAATTGTGCGCCACCCTATGGGACTCCCAATCACGGGCGAATGTGATACAGCCTGGATTCGAACCAGGGACTGCAGTGACTTCTCTTGCACTGAGATGCAGTGCCTTAGACCGCTGCGCCACTGGGGAGCAAAGGGTGGCTACTGTGAAGAATCTCAAGTATAAAATATATTTTCTCAAGTATATAAATATATATTTATAGGTTTAACACTTTTTTGGTTACTAAATGATTCTATGTGTTATTTCATAGTCTTGATGTCTTCACTATTATTCTACAATGTAGAAAATAGTACAAATAAAGAAAAACCCTTGAATGAGTAGGTGTGTTCCAACTTTTGACCAGTACTGTACATTAAGGTATACTTTATAGAGCGTGTATAGGTAGTTTAGCCATGCTGTGTGTCATCACCTACTGTAGGTAAACAATGGTTCTGTATCACAGTTTTTCCATTACCACTACCTAGCTGTTACCAACCTATTACAAAACCAGTGTTTGCCGCATAATATTGGGAAGAATATGTTCCTCTCTCTCTATCCTCCCACCTCCAGCCCATGGCGTTGTTGGGCTGTTGCATCAGTACCAATGAGTGCGAAGTGGGGGGAGATTATAACCATTTGAAGAGCATTGTGGGGGTGTTCGCTCAGATATACCTAATCCTGACACCTCATCACTGTGGCTGCAATGTTCGCCTCAGCTCCTCTCCCTCACTATGCCTTCAGGCAGGGAGCCTCTGTTCGCCTCAGCTTCTTGCAGAGCACTCACACAGACATGGAGTCTGAGGAGACAGAGAGGAAGAGGAGAAAGCAGACAGATGCAGCGATAGTTCTATTGATGTAGCTAGGCTACATGCTCCCTGTGCTGAGGACGAGAGGAAGGTGTCATCTCTCACAGAAGTACACCACATCAAAAGTTGACTTTTAGTTGCTTGTGTTAAAGTTTCACCTCACTGAAGTCATGGTACTGATTAAACAAGATACTTTATGCCGCTGGGTAGTGTTGTTAGGTTTATGGTTAGACAGCTGTCAGGTATTGAACATTTAATTAAAAAAGGATCTTATCATTTATTTAACCAGGAAGTTCACATTGCGGTGGGCATCCATTTTTATAAGTTCCAAGAAAGAAGCATAAGTGTTATACACAAGATTACAAACACATAACGTACATGAGTACAATTTGACATGATATCTCCTTAAAATTAATGATAATACCTTCTTATAAAACTCTAGTGTGTAGGGTATTGTTCACCTATTTGTGCAGTTTTCCTATTCAACCATGCTATGCACTGAAACCTCTTCCATACGTCAGAATGCAGGTAACTGCATAAATTATGGAAACACTTAAGTAAATGATGAATATGAAGTATATTGAAAGCAGGTGCTTCCACGCAGGTGTGGTTCTTGAGTTAATGAAGCAATTAACATCCCATCATGCTTAGGGTCATGTATAAAAATGCTGAGCACTGTGGGCAGGCCATTATTTTGGCTACCATGGTTGGGATGACAATGCCCCCATCCACAGTGCACGAGTGATCACTGAATGGTATGATGTGCATGAAAATGATGAAAACCAAATGCCATGACCGTCTCAGTCATCAGATCTCAACCCAATTGAACACTTATGGGAGATTCTGGAGCAGTGCCTGAGACAGCATTTTCCACCACCAGCAACAAAACACCAAATAATGGAATTTCTCTTGGAAGAATGTTCCAGACTATTTGTCTATTTGTGTACTTCTTGTATGTCTACAGACTATTCTACATAGTTAAAAAAGAAAAAGAAAGAATAATAAGTCATTTTAAAAACGTTCCAGACGTGTAGAACCTATGCCAAAGTGCATTGGAACTGTTCTGGCTCGTGGTGACCCAAAGACCTATGAAGATACTTTATGCTGGTGTTACCTATATTTGATCTGTGAAGTCATGTGGGTAAGAAGGGCAGACACCCCACAGAAGACAATCAGAAAGTAGAAAGGTGAGAATACACATCTTTCGACGAATAGTGTTAAAGCAGAAAAAGTACTCGTCCACTTCCACTATTATTCAAATAAGGACAACGACTTTAATGAGAAGTGCTGTAGTAGTATTGACAACTACAGTCATAATAAAAGCCCAACTCTGCCTGCATAACATCTAGAAAATTAGACGGAAGTTTACTTCAACACAGCAAGAGTACATAAATAGGTTAGTTTTAAATTTCCCTGTCAGAGACCCTTAAACTAAACAGAAAGCAGAGGCTGCTGTATGGGGTGGTGTGTGTCAGTTCCTGGACTCCATCTGCAACTCTACCCTTTTTATTTATAATCTTTTGGCCAAGTATAGTCTCTAGTTGGCTCCAGGGAGAGCTCTGACAGCCGTCACAGCACTAGACAAGAGCAGACCAGAACATTCTAGACGTCTGCAAATCAGCCATACATTACAATCACACACACATTGCATTACAATCTTCAGATATATAGATGAGCGGTTCCCAAACCTTTACCTTCTGGAGACCACCAATTCACTGCCAAAAGCTTGAGGAACACCATTAAATGGAATCCCAGATTTTTTTTAACATAAAATAACTTGTAGATCAAAATGATTGCTTATAGTAAAAATTAATACTCCCAAATGTTAGTTTTGGAATATTTTTAAATTTTTTAAATGTTTAAATGCGGCCCACTTACAGTGACCCCGCAGAACACAGTAACCCCGTGTTGAAAACCAGTGTTGAAAACCAGTGTTGAAAACCAGTGCTCTAGACCAGGGTTTCCCAAACTCAGTCCTGGGACCTCCCCTGGGTGCATGTTTTGGTTCTTGCCCAAGCACTACACAGCTGATTCAAATAATCAAAGCTTGATAATGAGTTGGTTATTTGAATCAGCTGTGTAGTGCTAGGGAAAGAACCAAAACGTGCACCCAGGGGAGGCCCCAGAACTGGGAATCCCTGATAGACAACCCTGGCTCAGTCTGGCGGATCATTGATTGACAGCTACTCAAGCCAAGCCATGATAGTCTCACTCTCACCTCAAGACCATGGAGAAATAGATCCTGTGCTAGAGCTAAGAACATTTCTTCAGCATCAATGACTGGAACCAGAAGTTTTCCTGGTCAGGTCATGTGGTCAGGAAACACTCTGCCCAATCAATGACAACACACTTCTACCATTACCAGAACTGCAGACAAAAATGGTGAATAAATGAAGATAGCTCACTCAGGCCATTTACCATTGTCTGCTTAAGGGGGTGGCTATCCCATAGACACCAATGCGATAGCAGTCTGTTAAGGTCATTGACTTTCATCTAAACATAAAAATGAGGGAGTGGGATATCTCGCTTCCTCTTCCATCTATACTGCATTGTCCCTCCAAATGGTCTGGACTGGTAAGACTCCTGATGGTCCAGCATAAAAAGTTACAGTACATTGTGATGTAGGACCATCACGAGGTAAAGTTTAATCATATTCTTCAACCACTCCCCTCCCCACAGAGGGCAGTCCCCCCAGGATCAATGTCTAGACCCCAGAGGGGAACATCAATAGGGTCCATCACATCACCAACTCACTAACAGGACAGCCATCAGCTGACCCACATTTAACACATGAGAGAACAGCTAGGACTTTCACTGCACTAAACAAACACACTCCGATTAACTACAACACCATAATAATGTCCAGAACGGTGCAAATAGAGTGGCATCAGACACCTGGAAACCATCTGTTTGATGCATTTTATGCCATTCCACCTATTCCACTTGTCATTACCACGAGCCCGTTCTCCCCAATTAAGGTGCCACCAACCTCCTGTATACCACACAAATGGTATGTGCATTTCCTCCCAACAGGGATGAAGTTCAATAGTTTGACAATAGAGAATGTGCTGCACTCAGTCTCCTTAGTAAACTTCTATAGGTCCTATAAAATTCCTACAGGTCTTTCATTTGAGTGTGTGTGTGTGTGTGTGTGTGTGTGTGTGTGTGTGTGTGTGTGTGTGTGTGTGTGTGAAGTGCTGAGATTTGCCCTTGTGCATAATGACGTAGATGGAGCTTTTGATTTCTCACACACAGACATGTGACGTGTGTGTCAATGTCACCTCTGGGAAACAGGCAGTGCACATTAACACTAAGGCTAGTGAATGACAAGCAGTGAAAGGTCAACACACTCACATTCATATATCTCACACTAAAACACTTCTCTTCCAAATAAACCATTAAACGTGGACATTGTAACCATGTGCCCTCAGCCGGCTATAACATCTCCGTAGGAATCCCTGACTGCAGACATGATTCATGATATTTATTAGGATCCCCATTAGTGACAGCTAGTATTCCCGGGGTCCAACACGCAACGAAAAAGACAATACAGAAAAAAATACTTTACAATTTACGTATATTTAAAACATTAACATAGACATGACAGACATACATATATACAGTGCCTTGCGAAAGTATTCGGCCCCCTTGAACTTTGCGACCTTTTGCCACATTTCAGGCTTCAAACATAAAGATATAAAACTGTATTTTTTTGTGAACAATCAACAACAAGTGGGACACAATCATGAAGTGGAACGACATTTATTGGATATTTCAAACTTTTTTAACAAATCAAAAACTGAAAAATTGGGCGTGCAAAATTATTCAGCCCCTTTACTTTCAGTGCAGCAAACTCTCTCCAGAAGTTCAGTGAGGATCTCCGAATGATCCAATGTTGACCTAAATGACTAATGATGATAAATACAATCCACTTGTGTGTAATCAAGTCTCCGTATAAATGCACCTGCACTGTGATAGTCTCAGAGGTCCGTTAAAAGCGCAGAGAGCATCATGAAGAACAAGGAGCACACCAGGCAGGTCCGAGATACTGTTGTGAAGAAGTTTAAAGCCGGATTTGGATACAAAAAGATTTCCCAAGCTTTAAACATCCCAAGGAGCACTGTGCAAGCGATAATATTGAAATGGAAGGAGTATCAGACCACTGCAAATCTACCAAGACCTGGCCGCCCCTCTAAACTTTCAGCTCATACAAGGAGAAGACTGATCAGAGATGCAGCCAAGAGGCCCATGATCACTCTGGATGAACTGCAGAGATCTACAGCTGAGGTGGGAGACTCTGTCCATAGGACAACAATCAGTCGTTTATTGCACAAATCTGGCCTTTATGGAAGAGGGCAAGAAGAAAGCCATTTCTTAAAGATATCCATAAAAAGTGTCGTTTAAAGTTTGCCACAAGCCACCTGGGAGACACACCAAACATGTGGAAGAAGGTGCTCTGGTCAGATGAAACCAAAATTGAACTTTTTGGCAACAATGCAAAACGTTATGTTTGGCGTAAAAGCAACACAGCTCATCACCCTGAACACAACATCCCCACTGTCAAACATGGTGGTGGCAGCATCATGGTTTGGGCCTGCTTTTCTTCAGCAGGGACAGGGAAGATGGTTAAAATTGATGGGAAGATGGATGGAGCCAAATACAGGACCATTCTGGAAGAAAACCTGATGGAGTCTGCAAAAGACCTGAGACTGGGACGGAGATTTGTCTTCCAACAAGACAATGATCCAAAACATAAAGCAAAATCTACAATGGAATGGTTCAAAAATAAACATATCCAGGTGTTAGAATGGCCAAGTCAAAGTCCAGACCTGAATCCAATCGAGAATCTGTGGAAAGAACTGAAAACTGCTGTTCACAAATGCTCTCCATCCAACCTCACTGAGCTCGAGCTGTTTTGCAAGGAGGAATGGGAAAAATTTCAGTCTCTCGATGTGCAAAACTGATAGAGACATACCCCAAGCGACTTACAGCTGTAATCGCAGCAAAAGGTGGCGCTACAAAGTATTAACTTAAGGGGGATGAATAATTTTGCACGCCCAATTTTTCAGTTTTTGATTTGTTAAAAAAGTTTGAAATATCCAATAAATGTCGTTCCACTTCATGATTGTGTCCCACTTGTTGTTGATTCTTCACAAAAAAATACAGTTTTATATCTTTATGTTTGAAGCCTGAAATGTGGCAAAAGGTCGCAAAGTTCAAGGGGGCCGAATACTTTCGCAAGGCACTGTATATGGAGACACTGCATCTCATGAATATATACTGTACAGAGAGGATAAAATCAGATGTCATTATTATTAAATGTCAACATTACAGGCAAACAAATGTGAGAATGAGTTTCTTACACGTGTTTTAGTCAAGAATCACACCCTGTGATTAATTTTTTTCACAGGCTGAAACTTGATGAAGACACAGTAGACACAGAGATCTATTCTTAACTAGGCAATACCTTATGACAGTATCAGTGTAATGAAAAAGTGCAAATGACGCAGCATCACCCTCTGTGCCGTTCACATTTTTAGCCAGTGTGACTTACAGGAGAAATTATGGTAAAGTGCCTTGCTCAAGGGCAAATAGACAGGTTTTCACCTAGCTCGGGGATTGGAATCAGCGACCTTCCAGTTACTGGCCCAACGCTCTTAATTGCTAGGTTACTTGCTGCCCTGTTTACTGTGTTGACACTATGGACTCTAATGCAGATCCAACCTCTTCTGCAGCCTAATGTTAATGTACTGTAGATGGGGTTCAAATGGACTCATTAGATGTAAATCAGGAATGGCATATTTACATGAAGTTGCTGTAGAAGTTACATTTATGGAGAAAGGGTAGATTATATTCATTACACATGCAGAGCTAGACTATGGTAATAAATACATGTTACACAACCATTTTAAAGTTATTTGGCCTACATCATCTCTGATCATCTGCAAACCACACACTTTTCAAAATAAGATCTCACAAAACCTTTCCGGTTTCTCCCCAGCATTCATTTGTTTCATAAGAACAAGGACAGCATCCAATTCAGAGACTGACTCACATAACATGAAACAAAGCCTTTGAAAAACACGTGTACAGCATGTGTGGAGATCTCAGAAATCAAACACACGCTTACACTGTAATATTGGCCACATTTAGACAAGGAGCCCAATTATGATTTCCCCCCTTAACTATCATTCCCCACCAAAAATGCTAATCTCCTCAGTTATTGGTAATGTTGAGAGGTTAGCATGTTTTGGGGGCATGATCTTTGTGCATCCTTCAATCATGCTTATCTGTAACCATTAATGTGTACAGAAACATATTCTATTTTTTTACAATCAAATTTACTCCAAAATACATTGTTTTACCATCCATTTCTATTGGGCACAACATACTGCGAAACACAACCAAAACAAACATACTGCGAAACACAACCAAAACAAACATACTGCGAAACACAACCAAAACAAACATACTGCGAAACACAACCAAAACAAACATACTGCGAAACACAACCAAAACAAACATACTGCGAAACACAACCAAAACAAACATACTGCGAAACACAACCAAAACAAACATACTGCGAAACACAACCAAAACAAACGGCAAAAGCCTCTGACGAGTCACAAGCTTGATGTGATCAATGTGTGGCAGGGATATGGGACCAAATATTTATGACATCTTCAAATGGAGGACCTAGATACATAAAGTGCTTTCATTACTAAAACGGTAAACAGATACGTATGAAAATACCCTCAAATAAAAGGTGACATTCTGTATTGTTGCCTCAAAAACATTTGATCTCAAATCCAAAATGCAGCAGTATAGAGCCAAATGAAATGTTTTATCTTCACTGTCCAAACAAATACGTAGAGGAGTGTACATACCTCAAGAAGAAGAGGTTAATAAAAACATGATGAAACACAAATTCATCTACTAATAGTCCTGTTGAATTCACTTGTTTGTTGTTGTTCAAAGATGACTGTGATGTGATTTGCCCAGCGAAAAAACAACACAATAGCCTACATTAGTCAACAGGCAAGTTCGTTTTACATGGCTCGGTGCCCCGGGTGAGTTGAATTTTTTAAATTTTTTAAATCTTTAAACCATTCCATTGTCCTTTAAATAAATCTCCACTTTTCTTGGGCACTGGAACATGCTAAACAAATTTGCCCAATGAGGACAACATGATCAGATGGCACCCTCTAGTGGCCCACTATGGGACATAACACTGAATGAGTTGTTCATGGACAGATATCACGTTTCAAGTTGTATTAGTTGTATGCACGGGATATGTATGGTACACATCGCTCACTTGCAGGTTTCTTCTGACAATGCAACAACAAATGAGAAATAGTAATAAATAAGATTACGAACATAAGAGCTATTGCGGCGTAGAGCGGGCAGCATTTGGTTCTTTAACGCACGCACACATTCATCACTCCTCCCTGCTCCATTATCAGATAAGGTAACAATGTGGGTTGACACACAAGTTAACTTTTCTGACTTAGTACATACATTTCACACTCATGTCAATGTTCATATTTAATACAAGCAATATGTATTTTACTTATCTATGTTGTGGATGAGTGCGTATGTTTGTTTGTTTGTTTGTTCTGTTCCTCTCTCTCTCTATCTCTGTAGCTTCCGGGTATGCTGGATAAGGACCCGAGCAAAGGGAATCGGGCTGACTTTGTAGTGCCTGTCCCAAATGGCTCATTAATGTAAACGGGCGCATTGAAAGACGGTGAGCAAAAATCCCAGAACCACACGGGGCGACCTAGTGAATGACCTGCAGAGAGCTGGGACCAAAGTAACAAAGCCTACCATCAGTAACACACTACGCCGCAGGGACTCAAATCCTGCAGTGCCTGACGTGTCCCCCTGCTTAAGCCAGTACATGTTCAGGCCCGTCTGAAGTTTGCTAGAGAGCATTTGGATGCATTTGGAGGACAAAGAATGCTGAGTTGCATCCAAAGAACACCATACCTACTGTGAAGCATGGGGGTGGAAACATCATGCTTTGGGGCTGTTTTTCTGCAAAGGGACAAGGACGACTGATCCGTGTAAAGGAAAGAATGAATGGGGCCATGTATCGTGAGATTTTGAGTGAAAACCTCCTTCCATCAGCAAGGGCATTGAAGATGAAACGTGGCTGGGTCTTTCAGCATGACATTGATCCCAAACACACTGCCCGGGCAACAAAGGAGTGGCATCGTATGAAGCATTTCAAGGTCCTGGAGTGGCCTAGCCAGTCTCCAGATCTCAACCCCATAGAAAATCTTTGGAGGGAGTTGAAAATCCGTCTTGCCCAGCAACAGCCCCAAAACATCACTGCTCTAGAGGAAATCTGCATGGAGGAATGGGCCAAAATACCAGCAACAGTGTGTGAAAACCTTGTGAAGACTTACAGAAAACGTTTGACCTCTGTCATTGCCAACAAAGGGTATATAACAAAGTATTGAGATAAACTTTTTTTATTGACCAAATACTTATTTTCCACCATAATTTGCAAATAAATTCATTAAAAATCATACAATGTGATTTTCTGGATTTTTTTTCTCATTTTGTCTGTCATAGTTGAAGTGTACCTATGATGAAAATTACAGGCCTCTCTCATCTTTTTAAGTGGGAGAACTTGCACAATTGGCGGCTGACCAAATAGTTTTTTGCCCCACTGTATATCTTTTAGTATGTTTAGTTAATGGAAATGTAGGTTTGACTAGGTAATTAATTGCTTAATTAATTGGTGTTAATTGTTCTGAGGGGAGGTGCTAGCCCTACAAAAGGAGCCTCTCTTTCAGTTCATGGGAAGGCATTTTGGATTGAGCTGTGAATGGGGCAGCATTGTTTTTAGCTGGCCCATAAGGTATATGTTTGATGGCAGTACTGTTGTTTTTGTTCCAGAATCACTTTGTAAATAAACACCCTTGCACAGAAGAACTTTTGTGGCTCCGCCATCTTTTTATTTTGACAGGTTTTCCAGTATAGCCTTCTGGCCTACTCTACGTGACAGAGTTTTGAAAGGTAAATAGCTGAGTGGTATGAAATCCTGTAGTCTAGTTAATTGATCATGTGCTGCACAAAGCACATTAAGCAGTTCAAGATCAATATAGCCTACATGCAGTAGATTCCGATGGCAGCAGCAACAAAAAATCTATAAAATTAGCTGTTTCATATAAGCCTATACGGCAGATGCTTTGACCCAAAGCGACCTACATTAGTGTGTGCATAAAAAAGCATTCATAAGGGTGAGCATTGCAAGTGCCATGTTCCACCAACTGAGACACACTCCTTCGTGTAGTGGCAGACAGGGTGCTCTTCAACACAAAAATACTAGCGGGCAGTAGGTGCATTGTGTGTTTGAGGGCATGCTGTAGACCTACTTGTATCCTGAAGCACCACCTGTGAAATCTCCGGATTCTCAGGGCTGTCGAAGTGCAGCATCTGGGAGAGTAAAAAACTCCCTAGTTCTTGCCGATGACAAGCATACCCATAACATTATGCAACCACCACCATGCTTGAAAATATGAAGTGGTAATCAGTGACGTGTTGTGTTGGATATGCCCCAAATGTAACGCTTTGCATTTAGGGATTTAAAAAAAAAATATTTGCCACAGTTTTTGCAGTATTACTCTGGCAACTGAATTAGGGAGGACGCCTGTATCTTTGTAACGGCTGGGTGTTTTGATACACGATCCGAAGCGTAATTGATAACTTCACCTTGAACCTTGTTTTACCTATCTATAAATAGGTGCCCTTCTTTGTGAGGCATTGGAAAACCTCCATAGTCTTTGTGGATTTAATCTGTGTTTGAAATTCACTACACAACTGAGGGACCTACCAGATAACGGTATGTGTGGGGTACAGAGATGGAGTAGTCATTCAAAAATAATGTTAACCATTATTATTCCACACAGAGTGAATCCATGCAACATATTATGTGACTTGTTAAGCAAAATGTGTACTCCTAAACTTGCCATAACAAAAGGGGTTGAATACTTGACTCAACACATTTCAGCTGTTCATTTCTAATTTATTTGTAAACATTTCTAAAAACTAAATTCAACTGTGACATTATGTAGTATTATATGTGAATCAGTGTCACAATATCTCAACTTAATTCATTTTTAATTCAGGCTGTAACACATCAGAATGTGGAAAAAGGCAAGGGGTGTGAATACTTTCAGAAGGCACTGCATGTGTGCTGTGTGTGTGCTGTGTGTGTGTGCATATATGTGTGTTCGTGTTGTGTCGGTATGCGTGTGTGTTTATGTGTGTGTGTGTGTGTGCGTATGTAGTGTATGTGAATTTGTGTGGGCTTTGTGTCAATGTAGTGTGTGTGAGTGAGTAGTATATGGTGCATATACAGTATATACTGTAGTTAGTGTGTGTGTGTAGGGTCAGTGCAAGGTAGGGTCAGTGCAAGGTAGGGTCAGTGCAGATATTTTGGGTACCATTAATTGACTATGTTGCAGTCTGGCTATTTAGTAGTCTGGCTATTTAGCAGTCTGGCTATTTAGCGGTCTAGGAATTTAGCAGTCTCCTGGCTTTGGGGTTTCAGGCGGTCTCTTGTTTACTCCAATGAATATTGACTCCCTCTTCAATCAGAATTGATTGGAAAATGTTTTGTTAAAAAATAAGACGTATCATCTTATCTTTAAACTCCCTGATGAAGGCCATGAAGTTTTAAATTCTTTGTTCCATTGAACTTGCCATGCAAATAAAGGCATTTGAATGAATTAATATGAAGAGTGCATTGGTCCTTCTTTCTTTTTGATGTCTCAGAGACTGTTGGTCCTAGAGCCGATGCTGCTGTACCGTTAGCCAAACAGTCTATGGCTTGGGTGGCTGGAGTCTTTGGCAATTCTTTGGGCCTTCCTCTGACACCGTCTGATATAGAGCTCCAGGATGGCAGGGAGCTCAGACCCAGTGATGTACTGGGCTATCCACACCACCCTCTGTAGCGCTTTGCAGTCGAAGGCCATACATTTGCCATATCAAGAGGTGATTCAGCCAGTTAAGATACTCTCGATGGTGAAGCTGTATAACTTTCTGAGGATCCGAGGGCCCATGCCAAATCTTTTCAGTCTCCTGAATGGACCATGACCAGCCTTTCAAAGCGCTTCATAATTACAGATGTGAGTGCAACATGGTGATAGTAATTTAGGCAGGTTACCTTGGTGCTCTTGGCAACAGGGACAATGGTGGTCAGTTTGAAACATGTTGGGATTACAGACTGAGACAAGGAGAGATTGAAATCCATGAAGAAACTTGCAAGCTGGTCTGTGCATGTTTTAAGATCGCCCTGGTATTCCGTGTGATTGTTAACCTGTTTAAAAGTTTTTTTCAAATTAGCGACAGAGAGCGAGATCACACAGTCATCCGGAAAAACTGGATTTTTCATGCAAGGCAGTGGTATATTCCTCGAAGTGAGTTTGGGAGTTCTGCATCGCTGGGCAACTCACAGCTGGATTTCCTTTTGTAATCCGTTATTGTCTGCAAGCCCTGCCACATACTGCAAGCCCTGCCACTCTACTCAGCAAACTGGATGCAGTATATCACAGTGCCATCCGTTTTGTCACTAAAGCACCTTATACCACCCACCACTGCGACATGCTCTAGTCGGCTGGCCCTCGCTAGTCGCCAGACCCACTGGCTCCAGGTCATCTACAAGTCCATGCTAGGTAAAGCTCCGCCTTATCTCAGTTCACTGGTCACGATGGCAACACCCATCCGTAGCACGCGCTCCAGCAGGTGTATCTCACTGATCATCCCTAAAGCCAACACCTCATTTGGCCGCCTTTCGTTCCAGTACTCTGCTGCCTGTGACTGGAACGAATTGCAAAAATCGCTGAAGTTGGAGACTTTTATCTCCCTCACCAACTTCAAACATCAGCTATCTGAGCAGCTAACCGATCGCTGCAGCTGTACATAGTCTATTGGTAAATAGCCCACCCATTTTCACCTACCTCATCCCCATACTGTTTTTATTTATTTACTTTTCTGCTCTTTTGCACACCAATATCTCTACCTGTACATGACCATCTGATCATATATCACTCCAGTGTTAATCTGCAAAATTGTAACTATTCGTCTACCTCCTCATGCCTTTTGCACACATTGTACATTGTATATAGACTCCCCCTTTGTTTTCTACTGTGTTATTGACTTGTTAATTTGTTTATTCCATGTGTAACTCTGTGTTGTCTGCTCACACTGCTATGCTTTATCTTGGCCAGGTCGCAGTTGTAAATGAGAACTTGTTCTCAACTAGCCTACCTGGTTAAATAAAGGTGAAATAAAAAAATAAAAAAATAAAAAACATACGACGAGCGTTAGTGGTGGTATAATAGAGTCACACAGTGGTGTCATAATACCCATGAAACCTAGCGGTCAGGACCTAAAATGAACACCCGCCACCTTCCATTTTGGCATTGGCAGGTAAGATGACTAGTTCACCAGCCATGGTAGCGGGTTATCAGGGCTCCACAGTGTGAGCATTTCACTCAAATCAAATCAAATTTTATTTGTCACATGTGTCGAATACAACCTTACCGGGAAATGCTCACTTAAAAGCCCTAAACCTACAGTACAGTTCAAGAAAAAGTTAAGAAAATATTTACTAAATAAAATAAAGTCAAAATATAAAGTGCTGGAGAAGATCTGCAGAGAGGAATGGTAGAAACTCGCCAAATACATGTGTGCCAAGCTTGTAGCGTCATACCCAAAAATGGTTGGCAGCTGTAATCGCTGCCAAAGGTGCTTCAACTGTGTAAAGGGTCTGAATACTTATGTACGTGTGATATTTCACTTTTTGCTTTGTCATTATGGGGTATTGTGTGTAGATTGATGAGGGGGAAAAAACAATTTCATCTATTTTAGAATAAAGCTGTAACGTAAGATCATGTGGAGAAAGTTAAGGGGCCTGAATAGTTTCCGAATGCACTGTACATTGTTTCACATTTGTGACCGACCTCTTGGATGCCCCGCAGGTCACTATATTTCTCCAGGAATTCAAGTCAGGGAAACGTGTGTTCTGTCCGGCTAGGCAGCCTCTCGTGAGGAAGCAAAATATCTTCAAGGGAGAAGAGGGAGGCAGGGGAAGGTCCGACTGTCTCCATTAAAAAGTCACTGTAGTTAAAAAGTAGATACCCGCCAAGTGACAAGTCATTAGCTAGCTACTAGCTTCTGCTGTGTGTTTACACTTTGCTTCCCTGGTGTGTTTACACTTTGCTTCCCTGGTTTGGCACGAAACTTCGAAATGGCACAACGGTTGGCTATTGAGTCAATCGAGAGCAATCGATTTCCAACAGTCAAAACAATTGGATAAAATAGAGAGCTTTGTAAACATTTGGCCTGTAGTTACGTGGTATTATGAGAAGAGCACATGAGAGACATGTGCTTAGCTTAATCCTTTAAAAAATATATAGCAGACTTGCTACATTTTCACAGAATAAATAGGCTCACCTGTCTCATTAAACACATTCTCGATATTAAATTCTGAAGATAAAGTAGACAGCATGTTTATCTTAGGTGACTTGTATTCCTTTGCAACAACAATAAAAATTTCAGTGGAGGTGAGTGATTTCATTTGCAATTAGTCATTTATCCAGTGGAGGGCCCAAGGTCGCTTTTGAGCTAGCGCCGAGACCCCTAGAGGGCGTAATTTTCCTGATGTTGTAATACCTGTTGGTATTGACGCAGTCAACCCAGCCAGTAATACATTAGCGTCCCCTATGGACCGGCTCGTACATAAAACATCCTCCATTCAGGCTGCAAAGGCCTTTTAACTATCTCAATGCCTAGGACCAAGAGGCATGGAGAGGCAGCCTTTAGTTATTATGCGCCCAGTCTCTGGAATAGCCTGCCAGAGAACCTGAGAGGGCTGAAACTGTGGATATACAGGATTTAAAATACATCTTAAAACAGTGATTTTCCTTAGGGTGTTTTTAGTTCAGTTTGTGTCAGTAAATTATTTATTATCTTATGTTTGTTGTGTAGTAAAGTTTTCGCTTTTATTTTCATTGTTTTTTTATTTGTTTTTTCCTGTAAATCACATTGCGTTGCGTTCCATGTCTGAAATGTGCTGTATAAATAAAGCTTGATTTGATTTGATGGTGTATGTGTGCCATTCAGAGTGTGAATGGGCAAGACAAAATATTTAAGTGCCTTTGAATGGGGTATGGTAAAAGTTGCCAGGGGCACTGGTTTGTGTCAAGAACTGCAATGCTGCTGGTTTTTTCACGCTCAACATTTTCCAGTGTGTATCAAGAATGGTCCACCACCCAAAGGACATCCAGCCAACTTGATACAACTGTGGGAAGCCTTGGAGTCATGGGCCAGGATCCCTGTGGAACACTTTCGACACCTTGTAAAGTCCATGTCCCTGACGAATTGAGGCTGTTCTGAGGGAAACTCAATATTTGGAAGGTGTTCCTAATGTTTGCTATACTCAGTAAATATATATATACAGTATATATTATAGGTTGCAGTAGGCTACAAAATAGACTTTCCAGTGACACTGACTCACCCAATGATGAAGATGAACCCTAGGTTACTCACCTGTCATGGCCGATGCGCTCGTGCAAATCAATAGCCTATCTTAAAATAAGCTACTTTGAAAAACAGCGCTGTTCGCTCAGAATCACTCAAAAAATTGTGGTTAGCTTCTACAGACAGATTAGTAATTCATTTTCAGCAGCAGGCATTTGCTTTCCAAGCTGTATGGCTATGATTTTCTCGTGATTGTATTTTGAAATTTGCAAAAAGCTAATTGACAGCCACAACCAACCATAGAAATATAATCCATAGATGCAGTTTCCATTCCAATCAGGATTGGCAACCATTTCTAGGGTAAACATCAGTTTAACAGTCAAAGTGCCGGGGTTAAAGGTTCCAAAATCCTTCTATGGATTATATGACTATGGCCACAATGCAACAAGCTGTTCTATATTTGGCAAGCGCTGCCCAAATTGCAGCCTTCATGACAGTAAGTGCTTACTATAAAATGTTTTCCACAGCTATTTCTTAGCAGCTACTGATCCTCTGTGGCTAAATGATGCTCTCTGGTGTAGTGTTTTAAATGATTTTATTCCAGTATGTTCAGACAGGAGTATGCTAGTATCATTTTGGGAATAAAAAACAAATTGTATTATAATTTTGACAAGCAAAAAAACCAACAGAATATTGTCAACAACCCTATGACAAACAACTTCAAATGAATAATAGCACCATCTTGCGGCCCAGTTGGGCTACCATTGAGTCGTTCCATGATAACAGAATGATCCTCAGACTCAGATTTCTCACTTTAAATGTATGTCAAACAAAAAACAATGATTGCAAGGTTAAACAAACCATACAACTCTATAAACAAGGACTACTTTTAACAATTTCCACAGAAGATTTTACAAAATCACTTGAAGAACCATGCAGATTCAAAGATTGGTAACATAATGATGGGTTGTGCTCTTTGTGCCATGATTCTGTTACCAAACTTTGTATCTGCATTTTGACATACATTTTAAAGTGAAAGAATTCGAGTCTCAGCATCATTCTGTTACCATGGAATTGCCCCTTCTTAAAAAGCAGTTGGTAGATTTCCCTAATTGTTTTGATTTATTTTACTCTTATTTTAACAGGTACGTTGACTGAGAACACACACCGGTACTCATTTACAGCAATGACCTGGGCAGTAATTACAAGGGAGAGGAGAAGGGATGATTGAATGAGCCAATAGGAAGCTGTGGATTAAGTGTCCATGAAGGTATGAGGGCCAGATTGGCATTTTAATTAGTGTGTGTGTGTGTGTATGTGCCTGTACAGTATGTCTGTGTGTGTGTGTGTGTATGTTTAATGCAGCAGCAATGACTATACATCAACAGTGATGTCCTGAATTGGGTTATTTGACCTCAGATATGAGAATCAGAGAATCTGTGCGTTAGACTGGCTTTATTCTGCAGGAATGAATGGGAGTGACAGGTGTCTGTCACTCCCGACTGTGCTGTCACTCAAACCTGCTCATTAGCCTAAATCCAAGAGATCATCCTCATCATACTGATACATTCCACACACACACACACGATGTGTTCATGGTATATCATTTGTCTTTCAACTTTGATGCATGCATGAATAATAGTTTTCTCATTAATAGCAAACAGTGGCAGTAATAATTTACGTACTGTTTATAAAGGGTTTGTTAATGGTTAATAGTGTTTATTGTTTTTTTAATTTATAGTTTAAAACCAGTAATAAACAGTTGCATGATAATTGAGTGATAAATTCATGCCAATAACCAGTAGGCCTATTTGGGGGAAATACCTTTAGGCTGCTAATTGTCGTTTGTCAACAATCTCAATAATTCTGCATAAAAAAAATGATGAATGCTGTGCCATCTGCATGTTAACTTGGTTATGACAGCGTTACTAGCTCATATCAATCTCTGTCCTCTGCTCACACTGCGTTCGTCTGACTTGGTAGCCTGGGGCGAGCCAGACATGCGCCTTCATTGGATTTCTAAAAGATAAACAAACAATTAGGACAATATTTTAATAAATTCCTCGTGATTAAGAATATATATAGACTACTGTATATTCCCTATTCACACGCGTTACATTGTTAATCCGAGTATGCGCACTGAACGCCTCCATTGTCTACCAGCAGCAAGGAGTGAGAGCGAGCGCGCGGATATGAGAATGCAGGGGAGCGGCATACATTGACCCAAATCTCCGGGAACCGGAGAACAAGCGGACCCGGACACACGTATGTCGTTGGAAAGACAGACTGGCAGACAGACAGCAACAGTTGTCATGGATATGGTTATGATCAGCTGAACCAGTCTTCAAGACAAAAATAATAACATTAAAGGGGGGTAGCCTAGCCTACTGCAGGGAAGCGCGACTGTCGGAACCGTTGTTGCGCTTTGTGCTTGTCATCATCCCTGTTGTGATTTGGAGCAGGCTGTCCTGTCATTCGTTGTGAGGGGAAAACGTTTTGCGTTTTGCTTATCTTCATCAAAGGGAGTTGTTTTTCTGTCATTCATTTGACATCATCCTCCTATAAATGATCGTTTTTCTCTGTTGAGCTGAATCAAAACATTCGAGTCGCTCATGTTCCTGTCAGGGAAATGGGCTGTTGCGTCTGTTATACACAGCTGCTTTAGTCAGACTTGACAACCGGGATTTTTTAAAGCTGCCGTTTTGTCCCTGGCAAGAGGCGATCAAGTGCACTGCAGACAGGCGTGTCGGGGGCGATTCCAGTGACGGCTCTCGACTCTCTGCGGGAGCCCCGTTTCAACAGCCCCCACCCAATTTTATCGGGCGATTTGGATGGGGGGCAAGCAGAGTACGGCAGGGCGGCCCCGGGGTGCTTTTCACGGTGTCTCGGCGGATGACAGCGCAGTGGCACCCTCGGCCCACTTTGGGCACTACCGACCAAGTGGCACTATGGGGTTACGCAGCCGCTCAGTGAGTTCTGTGGCTGGGATGGGCATAGAACATAGTCCTACGGTGCCCTTTGGTTTTTATACCCCCAGAGGAACAGACTCGGACAGGGCTGGAGGGGGGTCTGGCACTAACGCCGCCCATGGTAACGGCTACCAGGAAACGGGCAGCGGGCATCACACGGATGGTATGCTCTATCTGGGCTCCCGAGGGTCGTTGGCAGACACCTTGCCCCTGCACATTGCACCCCGGTGGTTTAGCGCCCACAGTGGTAAGTATCAACACAGCCAACCATGGCTGGCTGCACACATCACAGTTATCAGGGCTTACAATGACATTAGGCCTTGATGTCATCAGCAAACTTCCCTGCCATCCATGGAACTTCATTAATGAATTAGTGTGTGTGTGTGTGTGTGTGTGTGTGTGTGTGTGTGTGTTTGTGTGTGTGCGCATGTGTGTGCATCAGGGCAGTTAATCAGGGGTTCATTGAGTGTCTGACCTTATGTATCTTATGTACACATAAGATGATGCACAGCTATCATCTGTCTCACTGACTGGGCTTGTCAGGGCCTGAGCTGCAGAATACTGACGACACTGGCTCAGGTCCCCAGGCACTCATTACCAAAGCCCAAACCAGCAACCCACAAGAGGGAATGTCAGGCGTCAACGTCCAGACTGTTTGCCTTTTATTGCTAGGTGACCCTGCTGTTCCTTTTGATGACTGAGACGCTCCCATAACGGATAAGGCTATGGTCCTGCTTCAGGTACATAATTCAGCCCTGTTTTCAAGACATGGAGACTCTGTCCTCTCTGTAAAATTGCTATTAATAGGGCTGATCACAGGTGCCTCCGTCAAGTGCCCTTGGGAAGTGGTGAGGGAGTGAGGGGGCGGGGGGTAGAAGGAAGACAGAGACACCAGATCTTAAATTTTACCAATTTCAAACTCTCCAGTCTGGTGTGGTCACACTCCTATCATAGTATGGATTTGAATTGATTGAAAGAACCATTAAAAAAAAAAAAAAATCTGGAAATTTCTTGGAGCCTTTCTCTTATCTCGGTGGAGCATTGGTCAGACATCTTGTTGCCTTCAACTGATTAGTCAAACTAAAAACAGTACTCACGGTCTGCAAAGCATGAAAGACTGGTGAGGTGCCACCATGGCAGGTAGACAGTAGACAGTTCTGCAGCATAATAAACAATGTAATTCATACTTTAAAACCCAAAGTCTGACACAAGGTCACATCAGAAATCCCTTATGACAATGGTATACATGCCGACACACACACACACACACACACACACACACACACACACACACACACACACACACACACACACACACACACACACACACACACACACACACACACACACACACACACACACACTTCTTAGGCTTGAAGCATTACAAATATTGCAGAGCCTTCTGATATTTACCAACTGGACTGTTTTGGCCTGCCATTTTCCATGCAGCCTCATTGATACTCCATTAATAATCTTAATTAATATTGTATGACTGCTGATTAGTCTGATCCTGGCAGGAAACCTCATTCTGATAGCCAACTGCTTGATCCAGGAGCAAACAGTTTCACTGATCCAGTTCCTGATCAGAGTTCTACATTGTTACAATCTACATTGTTACTTAGTAAATTGCTCACCTACTGTTGTTGTTATGCACTCTCAGATTAGAGACCCCTTAGCAATGGTCTGTGTAATCTCTCCTCCTGTGATAGACCCATGGTGCTCACTCACCCATCACAGAGCTAAGTAATCACTCACCGATTTGAGCAGAGCAGAGGCACTGACTGAACTCTCTTTGAGCAGAAGCCAATGTAATTGTTCTAAAATTAAAGCCATAAGCAATCATTCACTTGTGTACACCGCCATTTTAATTTAAATGTAAATAATGATGATAACACACATGAACACATACACACGCATGCTACTGTAGACACAGTGTTGTGGCTGGGTTTTAGTGGCAAGTCTTTTAAGAATGATGGGATGTGCTGAACTGAACGTCTGAAGATCTGTGCTGAACTGTCTGGCAGTGGAATTCAACAATATAGGTCATTCCCAATTTATTTATGTTTTCCCTTCCCCTCATACACACTCTTTCTCTATCTCTGTCTCTCTCTCTTCTCCCAATGTCTCAGCACAGTAAACACAGACTCCGAGACACACACACACACACACACACACACACACACACACACACACACACACACACACACACACACACACACACACACTACACTGGATGGCTAAGTGAGGAGTTTCTGTTGCTGCGTCTGTGACAACCACGTTTCTTGTCACTGCTATTTTCAAGATGAACACTTGCTTGCTCCGTACCAACCTCACAATATCATCACACACTTGTTTCATCAAGACGCAGCGGACGAGGGAGGGAGAGAGGGAAGAAGGGAGATAGGGAGAGATGGAGGAAAGGAGGGAGAGAGGGAAGAGAGAGAGAAGGAGAGAGAGGCTTGACATGTTCCTCTGACAGACTTCCTGTCACCAGTGTTTCACAGCCAGTCTATTGTTGAGTGACAGCCGACAGACCTTTCTAATAAAAGGATGCCACAAGTGCAAACAACTGGCCAATTAAAAGGACAGGGGGCGAGGGCAAAGGCAGTGGCAACCGTTGCCATGGTGCAGGGACTAAATCCTGTCACTATACAGCAGAGACTTTCTAAAGATAAACCTTTGACTTCAGTAGCAGGGGGCATTAGCCTCTGTCAATCAAAAAGGCAGATGATGCCACTGAATAGCAAGCATCACACTGATCACAGGATGCTTTCTATGTCATTAAGCATCACAAACCTAAATCACATCGTTTCCCAGTGCTTCCCGTCACAGCAAAGCAGTCTCATTCACTGTGTAATGATACCCTAGTCTCTCCCACACAATACACCCCAATGCCATTACACACCTCCCTCCAACCCACACTCTACCCCCCATTTCACCTGTATCTAAGGCCACATTACCTCCTGCAATCAAGGAGTTTAGTGAGGAACACAACAATAGGTCAGTATGTTTCTCTCACAGCTCCCTCCTCCCCATCTCCCTCTCAGTCTTTACCTTTCTCATTCAGCTGTTTCCATGGAAACTGCTGTTCCTTCCGGTAAGGTAAAGAGTTGTCTGAGTTGCGATTGAGTTGGATGTGATGTAATCAAATGGCTACAGTCCATGTATGGGCATATTATCCTGTATTCTGGACTAAACAGGTCTCTAGACATGCTGACACACTCCAGTATTTAGTATCATCATTAGAGGGACAACCAGCCCAGACACGTGGAAAGAAGATGCACACAGGCATACACTAACAAACAAGGTCACTCATTTAATAAGCTTATCCATGTTGTCTAGTCTAATGACCTGTGATAGACAGTAAACAAGTGATGTCCTTGACATGACAGAAAGAGGGCATGAAACAGCAAGGTGTTTATTCTTCTGAGAGACAGAGGCTTTCTAGACAGCAGGGAATTACAGGGAGCTAGCTAGCTGTCACACTGCTTGCCTGCCATTTGATTAGAGCAGGAGCTAGAGGCAGCCACAGACCTCCCATCTGTACCTTTAACGGTGACTTCTCTCCTCTGAGTGCATCCCAAATGACACCCTATTCCCCATATGGTACACTGCTTTTGACCGGATGGATGGGTTGGACTTGCCGAGAGATGAGTTCAGATTGGTCTGCCATGTAGCATGCTTCGGTCTATAACATGAGCTGCTCAGTATGTGTAGATAATACTTTCTCCTGCAGCTTTTTTGAAAGATATCAATAAAAACTGCAAAAGTGTTACTACAGTGCTCTCAACATTTCTGCCCTGAATTTGTGTTGTTATCAGAAGAACTTGCCTGAGTTTTGAAATAAGTGGAATGCCCGGTGTGAGCAGAATATGATAACAAAGGAGATGGAGAAAATTATAGCGTTTGATTGCTTTCGGAGGGAGTCGAAAATCTCCGGACTAAGGCCAACCATGGCATCTGTGACAGAGAGGGAGAAGCATACATGCATATGGGTAAGAGTCTAGCTAGCTACATTTTCAGATATTACACGTTTCTAAGTTTGTCAGATAGTCATTTTCATTGCAAGTTAAAGCATACTCTTAGCTAGCTAGCTAACGTTAGCTGGCTGGCTCCCAAGCTAACATAACGTGCATGATCTCTTTAGTAATATTATTTGTATTTCAGAAATCCATTTGCATTGCTAGTTATAGCCTAATGTTGGCTAGCTAGCTAACATTGAACCTAGTTGGTTAGTTTTAGCTACCTGCAGATTCATGCGTGGTGGCTAGCTATGATAATCGGTTTGTATTACTAGTATGGGTTGGGATTAGGGCTGTGGCAGTCATGACATTTTGCATCCACGCATAGCCTACAAGCCAATGATGCAGACCTTTAGAACATCTATATTTTAAAAAGTCTAATAAATCCATGTAATATAGCCTACACCATCACAAATCCATGATTTATTTTAGACAGGTCTAAAGAAACATGATATGAAGCAAAGGTAGTCTATTTCAGAAGAACAGAATAGCATACTCTGAGTTGTCCTTATGTTAGGTCCTGATCTGGTTATGTCATATGGCTGTGGGCTACGCTAGTTACTTTAGCGGACAAGATTTGCTTAGAATTCCGTGGCATTATTTGTATATTATTTTATAGTATAAAGAATACAGTTGAATATAACTGAATAAAATTAAAAGGATATTTTCTACAAATGATTTGAGGGAGTGAACACATGTGGCTAGTCGATGTTGAACGGTTAACAAAGAAACAGGTCCACCTATGTGCTTAATTTAAAGTTATTTATCTAACTTTAGTTGTGATAAAACGGCTGCATCCCCTTTGTGTGGCCGTAATGCCCCCCCAAAACTCCATGCCTTTTTTGGCCAGTGGCCATTGTGCCCTTGGGTTAAATATAATCATTATAATTCCCTTCTCCCGGCTGCATGCCGAAGCGCCTCTCACTCACATGTCTACAAGTGAAGACGAATACATCAGGGACGCAACTGCGCACGTCCTTATCCAATTCCGAGGCGCATATTGAAGATATTGGATGAACTATCCACATTTACTTTTCGTCAGCCGACAAGATGAGTAGGCCTAAAGAACTGCAAAAGTGCTAGCCTATGTCAATCTACTATCCTCCATAGCACAAAGGTGGACCTATTCTATTCTGTGTGAGAAATAAATATTCCAAACATAGTCTGGGACAGTTGTGGGATGCGATAGATCCCAAATTAATACAACCACTAGCATCAAAAAACCTGTTTTAAGCAATGAGCCTGATGCAACAGATGAGAGTATTTAGCTTAAAACGTGATAAACTATTTGGCTATTTCTTCACATTATAAGTGCAGCAAAGTGCACACGGCAGTAGGCTATAAGGTTAATGCCATTCTCAAAAGTGACCACAAATGTGATTACGCATGTAATGCTTTTATTATAAAGGTGCATTTTTATGGTGAAAATTATCTTCCCCAAATTTGAAACTCACATGCTGCTTATGTATACCATTTGTGCGCTATACCCATTGTAAAGCAGATTATTAAGCTTAATTTTAAGAAGTTATATGTCCACTTTAGTTGTGATACAACCTAATCAAAACATATTGGCCTATGGGCTAAGCTACATGAGGTGATTTGAAGTCGAGAAAAAAAGCATGCGCTGTTTCTTACCTTAAACTGCTAATATATCATTCACAAGCTAATATTTTCACTCATCACACTATTCCATATACTAAATAATATATGTGTGAAATTAGTTTTGATTTAGAATGGTCCATTATCATGCACCTGTCTCAAAAACGGGCAGTGGAAAAATGTATGTAATCTGTGCACTTAAATAGCGAATTGAGGACACTTTTCCCGTGGTTCATTTGCATGCCAGCCAGGTAGGCTATACTCCTGTTGTAAATAGAAGCAATGTGGTTAATATTAGCAAAGTTGATAAATAAATATAGTATGCCTAGCCTATAGAAAGATGATGGGATCCTCCTCTTTTTAATAGAGGCCATCACTCTGTTTTCTCATGCAATTGCATAGCCTATAGATATTTGATTATGTTGTCATTGATGTGATTAGAGGGACAATAGAGTGCTGAGTATCAGGCAGTTAGCACATTTGGTAGGCTACTAATGACCATCAGCAGCATCAGAGCTTGGAGAAGCCTAATTACTGTGACTAAACGGTCACGTGGAATTTGACTGCCATCATGACTCGTGACCGCTGGTGTGGCGGTAATACGGTCACCATAACAGCCCTAGTTGGGATTATTGCCGTGTCCAAAACAAACGGGATCTCTGAATTTAGAAATCACAGACTTCTGACTTCAGTGCGTTCAAGACAACTGGGTACTCTGAAAAATCTCTTTGAACGGTCATCCAACTTTGAATTCTAACTCAGGAACTCATGCCTCTTTCTAGAGTTCCTACTTTCCGACCTGAAGATCACTGACGTCATGATTTGACCTTGTATTTTTCCAAGTTTCCAGATGTTTTGAAAGCACCATTAGGTTAATTATTTAGCTAGCTAGCTACATGTCTGAACAAAAGACTCCACTTCGCCAGATGTTTACTTGCCCCATCAAGTTAGCAAGGTGTATCTGGGGATGATTACGGTCATCTATTGTATTTCATAAACATGTGTACATGTCTAGAAAATAGTGACCCATCCACTTAGCTAGATGTGGCTGGGGGTGGTTATAGCTTTTATTTCTAATGACCCAGTGGGTAAAAATCTGGGTAAAATCACCTAATAATTCTATAATATTTAGACAATATTTATCTGGACACTTTCTATTTTTGATGATGCTACTAGGCAAATATGCAGGTAACCATTTCACTGTATTGTTTACACATTCTGTGTCCTGTGCATGTGACAAACATAGATTTTTATTTGATATAGTGTGTGTTTACCAGAGACGGGAATGTGAAGAACAACATGACCTACACCAAAGCCAGATTAGGATATACTGTAGGTCAAGGACTACATAAAGTGTGTTTTTGCTACCACTTACACCACTTTTAGTCTTGAAATCTTTGGTTGTTTTCTACACTACCTTACTCACTCTGTTCAGCACATGACTTCACATGTGAAAGAGATGGTTGGGGCTAAGGCTTAAAGGGTGTGAACGATGCTGAATGGGTGTAGACAAAGAGCTCCACTACGTGTACCAAAACATTCAAGGGCCATTTTTTCAAAAGTGGGGTTGCAAGTTTATCAACTTTCAAAGCAGAATTACTATCCCATTGTTCCTCAACTGCAGTGTATGATATTTAGGACCGAATCGAGCCGGTTTGTCACAAATTGATACCAATGAGCTAAGTGAGTGATGTTAAAATATGTATCTGAATATTGATATTGGGACTTTGAAATCCAATGATCTGCCCCTGAGGGCGTCTTCTTAATGTGAAGACTCCCTATAGATGTTTATGTTTATGGAAGGCTTAAGAGAACATGCGGGTAGGCATCCATGGATTTTAAACCCACTGAAACCGACTCCTTTGATCTAATACATGTTATTTTTTATATTCTAATCTATATCAACCATCAAATATTATATATCATTTATGCAGAATGCTTCAGGATATAACACGGAATTCCATTAAACTAGAGATGCATGGTTCATGTAGCGTACAGATTCATGATTGCTATAAAGTCAATTCAAGCTCAAGACAGAAGCAAATCAAATCAAATCAAATCAAATTTTATTTGTCACATACACATGGTTAGCAGATGTTAATGCGAGTGTAGCGAAATGCTTGTGCTTCTAGTTCCGACAATGCAGTAATAACGAGCAAGTAATCTAACTAACAATTCCAAAAAAAACTACTGTCATACACAGTGTAAGGGGATAAAGAATATGTACATAAGGATATATGAATGAGTGATGGTGCAGAGCAGCATAGGCAAGATACAGTAGATGATATCGAGTACAGTATATACATATGAGATAAGTATGTAAACCAAGTGGCATAGTTAAAGTGGCTAGTGATACATGTATTACATAAGGATGCAGTCGATGATATAGAGTACAGTATCAACGTATGCATATGAGATGAACAATGTAGGGTAAGTAACATTATATAAGGTAGCATTGTTTAAAGTGGCTAGCGATACATTTACATAATTTCCCATCAATTCCCATGATTAAAGTGGCTGGAGTAGAGTCAGTGTCATTGACAGTGTGTTGGCAGTAGCCACTCAATGTTAGTGGTGGCTGTTTAACAGTCTGATGGCCTTGAGATAGAAGCTGTTTTTCAGTCTCTCGGTCCCAGCTTTGATGCACCTGTACTGACCTCGCCTTCTGGATGGCAGCGGGGTGAACAGGCAGTGGCTCGGGTGGTTGATGTCCTTGATGATCTTTATGGCCTTCCTGTAGCATCGGGTGGTGTAGGTGTCCTGGAGGGCAGGTAGTTTGCCCCCGGTGATGCGTTGTGCAGACCTCACTACCCTCTGGAGAGCCTTACGGTTGAGGGCGGTGCAGTTGCCATACCAGGCGGTGATACAGCCCGCCAGGATGCTCTCGATTGTGCATCTGTAGAAGTTTGTGAGTGCTTTTGGTGACAAGCCGAATTTCTTCAGCCTCCTGAGGTTGAAGAGGCGCTGCTGCGCCTTCCTCACGATGCTGTCTGTGTGAGTGGACCAATTCAGTTTGTCTGTGATGTGTATGCCGAGGAACTTAAAACTTGCTACCCTCTCCACTACTGTTCCATCGATGTGGATGGGGGGGTGTTCCCTCTGCTGTTTCCTGAAGTCCACAATCATCTCCTTAGTTTTGTTGACGTTGAGTGTGAGGTTATTTTCCTGACACCACACTCCGAGGGCCCTCACCTCCTCCCTGTAAGCCGTCTCGTCGTTGTTGGTAATCAAGCCTACCACTGTTGTGTCGTCCGCAAACTTGATGATTGAGTTGGAGGCGTGCGTGAAGCAGAACATTTGTCTAAATGAATTGCTACAATGAATGAAAATGGTATGTTGGCTTGGAAGCAGAGGATGAGTCATGATGAAGGTCTTTGGAAACATCTGGAAACTAAGGTCTAAAAGTTAGTACTTCATTCATTCGAAACTAGAAAACTATATCATTGCATTTCCTTCCTTGTTTTCCAGTTGAAGTTTCAGTCCCAGGTTCATCTGGCTAACATTTTTCCTTGAATGAGAAGAGAGATTCACAGTTTTGGCCTATGGAGTAAATTAGTTGAAGTTCATTTAAATTTCTGTTTTTTACACTGGATAAAAGTAGAGACGCAGAGCTACACAATTGTATGTCATTCACTGCATTTAAGGAAACAATGGGAAAGTAATTCTGCTTTGAAAGTTGATAAACTTGTAAACTCACCTTTGAGAAAACTGTCTTTCAATATTTTGGTAGTACTATTGGAGAGCCCTTCTTTGTCTACACCCATTCAGCATTGTTCACACCCTCTTAAGCCTTAGCCCCACTCATCTCCAATCATTCTGTTCTAACTTGCCAGCTACTTCCAGATATCTAAGAGAGAGAGAGAGAGAGAGAGAGAACAGCTCACTGAACATTACTCGCCCTATCGCTCTGTCAAGCTCCCAAGCTAACTGGCTAACATTGGCTAGCTACTTCCAGACACATAATGAGAGAACAAATCACTCATTTGTATGACACTTTGTTGCTGACGTTTACTGACACCGTTCATATTCAACTGGTTTTGAGCATTCAAAAATGCATCAGTTATTCTGCGCTCTGGCACACTAAGACGAGAGTCTATTGTTAAGAAATGTAGCTAGATAGCTAGCTAGGTAAACAATTAATCCCAAAGCATGACATAACATTAGTTTGCGAACCAGCCAGCTAACATTAGAGTGGAGTCTTTTGTTAAGACATGTTGCTAGCTAGCTAAACAATGAACCATAATCACAACTCATGATGTTACTACCCTCATGAATCTGCAGGTAGCTAACCAACCAGGTTCTATGGCTTTAACTAGTCAAACAAATGTGTCTGAGATACGAATAATAAGATCATACACATAACGTTAGCTAGCGACACAGCCAGCTAACGTTAGCTAGCTAACAGTACACTTGAAATGAAACCACTTTCTGTCAAAATTAGAAACGTGTAATATCTGAAAATCATACCAGTATACATCATGGTTGGACGTGTCTCCTGTCTGATGCCATGCATCGTTGCCCTTAGTTTGACGATGTAATCCAGACTGGTGATTTCTCCATCTCCTTAGCTATCATACTCGAATTTCACTGATTTCAAAACTCGGTCCTCCAGAAAGTAGAGAGCATGCACATAACCTTAGCTACTTCCGGCGCCGACAGAGATGGCCGCCTCGCTTCGCGTTCCTAGGAAACTATGCAGTTTTTTGTTTTTTTACGTGTTATTTCTTACATTAGTACCCCAGGTCATCTTAGGTTTCATTACATACAGTCGAGAAGAACTACTGAATATAAGATCAGCGTCAACTCACCATCAGTACGACCAAGAATATGTTTTTCGCGATGCGGATCCTGTGTTCTGCCTTACAAACAGGACAACGGAGTGGATTCCATGCAGCGACCCAAAAAAACGACTCCGAAAAAGAGGGAAACGAGGCGGTCTTCTGGTCAGACTCCGGAGACGGGCACACCGTGCACCACTCCCTAGCATTCTTCTTGCCAATGTCCAGTCTCTTGACAACAAGGTTCATGAAATCCGAGCAAGGGTAGCATTCCAGAGGGACATCAGAGACTGTAACGTTCTATGCTTCACGGAAACATGGCTCACTGGAGAGACGCTATCCGAGGCGGTGCAGCCAGCGGGTTTCTCCACGCATCGCGCCGACAGAAACAAACATCTTTCTGGTAAGAAGAGGGGCGGGGGCGTATGCCTTATGACTAACGTGACATGGTGTGATGAAAGAAACATACAGGAACTCAAATCCTTCTGTTCACCTGATTTAGAATTCCTCACAATCAAATGTAGACCACATTATCTACCAAGAGAATTCTCTTCGATTATAATCACAACCCCCCAAGCAGACACATCGATGGCTCTGAACAAACTTTATTTAACTCTCTGCAAACTGGAAACGATTTATCCGGAGGCTGCATTCATTGTAGCTGGGGATTTTAACAAGGCTAATCTGAAAACAAGACTCCCTAAATTTTATCAGCATATCGATTGCGCAACCAGGGGTGGAAAGACCTTGGATCATTGTTACTCTAACTTCCGCGACGCATATAAGGCCCTGCCCCGCCCCCCTTTCGGAAAAGCTGACCACGACTCCATTTTGTTGATCCCTGCCTACAGACAGAAACTAAAACAAGAAGCTCCCACGCTGAGGTCTGTTCAACGCTGGTCTGACCAAGCTGACTCCACACTCCAAGACTGCTTCCATCACGTGGACTGGGAGATGTTTCGTATTGCGTCAGACAGCAACATTGACGAATACGCTGATTCGGTGTGCGAGTTCATTAGAACGTGCGTTGAAGATGTCATTCCCATAGCAACGATTAAAACATTCCCTAACCAGAAACCGTGGATTGATGGCAGCATTCGTGTGAAACTGAAATCGCGAACCACTGCTTTTAATCAGGGCAAGGTGTCTGGTGACATGACTGAATACAAACAGTGCAGCTATTCCCTCCGCAAGGCTATTAAACAAGCTAAGCGTTAGTACAGAGACAAAGTAGAATCTCAATTCAACGGCTCAGACACAAGAGGCATGTGACAGGGTCTACAGTCAATCACGGACTACAGGAAGAAATCCAGGCCAGTCACGGACCAGGATGTCTTGCTCCCAGGCAGACTAAATAACTTTTTTTGCCCGCTTTGAGGACAATACAGTGCCACTGACACGGCCTGCAATGAAAACATGCGGTCTCTCCTTCACTGCAGCAGAGGTGAGTAAGACATTTAAACGTGTTAACCCTCGCAAGGCTGCAGGCCCAGACGGCATCCCCAGCCGCGCCCTCAGAGCATGCGCAGACCAGCTGGCCGGTGTGTTTACGGACATATTCAATCAATCCCTATACCAGTCTGCTGTTCCCACATGCTTCAAGAGGGCCACCATTGTTCCTGTTCCCAAGAAAGCTAAGGTAACTGAGCTAAACGACTACCGCCCGTAGCACTCACATCCGTCATCATGAAGTGCTTTGAGAGACTAGTCAAGACCATATCACCTCCACCCTACCTGACACCCTAGACCCACTCCAATTTGCTTACCGCCCAAATAGGTCCACAGACGATGCAATCTCAACCACACTGCACACTGCCCTAACCCATCTGGACAAGAGGAATACCTATGTGAGAATGCTGTTCATCGACTACAGCTCGGCATTCAACACCATAGTACCCTCCAAGCTCGTCATCAAGCTCGAGACCCTGGGTCTCGACCCCGCCCTGTGCAACTGGGTACTGGACTTCCTGACGGGCCGCCCCCAGGTGGTGAGGGTAGGCAACAACATCTCCTCCCCGCTGATCCTCAACACTGGGGCCCCACAAGGGTGCGTTCTGAGCCCTCTCCTGTACTCCCTGTTCACCCACAACTGCGTGGCCACGCACGCCTCCAACTCAATCATCAAGTTTGCGGATGACACAACAGTGTTAGGCTTGATTACCAACAACGACGAGACGGCCTACAGGGAGGAGGTGAGGGCCCTCGGAGTGTGGTGTCAGGAAAATAACCTCACACTCAACGTCAACAAAACTAAGGAGATGATTGTGGACTTCAGGAAACAGCAGAGGGAACACCCCCCTATCCACATCGATGGAACAGTAGTGGAGAGGGTAGCAAGTTTTAAGTTCCTCGGCATACACATCACAGACAAACTGAATTGGTCCACTCACACAGACAGCATCGTGAAGAAGGCGCAGCAGCGCCTCTTCAACCTCAGGAGGCTGAAGAAATTCGGCTTGTCACCAAAAGCACTCACAAACTTCTACAGATGCACAATCGAGAGCATCCTGGCGGGCTGTATCACCGCCTGGTACGGCAACTGCTCCGCCCTCAACCGTAAGGCTCTCCAGAGGGTAGTGAGGTCTGCACAACGCATCACCGGGGGCAAACTACCTGCCCTCCAGGACACCTACACCACCCGATGTTACAGGAAGGTCATAAAGATCATCAAGGACATCAACCACCCGAGCCACTGCCTGTTCACCCCGCTATCATCCAGAAGGCGAGGTCAGTACAGGTGCATCATAGCTGGGACCGAGAGACTGAAAAACAGCTTCTATCTCAAGGCCATCAGACTGTTAAACAGCCACCACTAACATTGAGTGGCTGCTGCCAACACACTGACACTGACACTGACTCAACTCCAGCCACTTTAATAATGGGAATTGATGGGAAATTATGTAAATATATCACTAGCCACTTTAAACAATGCTACCTTATATAATGTTTACATACCCTACATTATTCATCTCATATGCATACGTATATACTGTACTCTATATCATCGACTGCGTCCTTATGTAATACATGTATCACTAGCCACTTTAACTATGCCACTTTGTTTACATACTCATCTCATATGTATATACTGTACTCGATATCAGCTACTGTATCTTGCCTATGCTGCTCTGTACCATCACTCATTCATATATCCTTATGTACATATTCTTTATCCCCTTACACTGTGTATAAGACAGTAGTTTTGGAATTGTTAGTTAGATTACTTGTTGGTTATTACTGCATTGTCGGAACTAGAAGCACAAGCATTTCGCTACACTCGCATTAACATCTGCTAACCATGTGTATGTGACAAATAAAATTTGATTTGATTTGAGCAAGCTAGCCAGCTAACGTTAGCTAACAGTACACTTTAACTTGACATTAGGTTTATACAGTTTTACTACACAATACTTTTTTTTTAAAGCCTCGTTCCAGATGATTATCTAAGCATACTGACCAGCTCCAATAGACAGACACATGCTACATGGCAGACCAATCCAAACTAATCTCTCGGCATGTCTAGCCCACTCATTATCTCAGCCAATCTTGGCTAGCGGGAAGATTGCTCTCTTTTTTCTGTGGCTAAACCAACTAGGCTCGTAAGTTAACAATTTTATTCATATTTACAGATGGCATACAGGTTTTATATTAAGGCACATGAAAGTTCACATGTTCAAGAAGGCATTTCTGCCCAAAAACTAATTTAGCTATAAAAAAAATATATTTTACGTTCAAACAGCTCTCCTGTGAAGTCGTGACTTGCGGAATACGCGTAGTTTCCTGAATCGGTTCACATTTGAAGAAAAGTGAAAAAACGTCTAAATCTACAGTGAGACTGTGATAGCTTGTTGTATTAATTCAGTCTAAGTGTAGACAACATTGGTGGGTATGGGGAGGGTAATGTTCACAATTTACCCTCAAATCACAGTCATTTACATTTTAAGCACTTCTGAAGAAGGGTAAATGCTGTTTAACATCGCCTAAAAGAGGATATGGCATTCCCTCTCTACTCTGTCTAACACATGGAGAGGAGGGGGAATATATTGAGAGGGTAATGATCCTAAGGAAGGAAGCTATCATAATGCTGGTGGCCAGTCATGGACATTTTATGAGCTTCCGAGACACAAGTATTTTTGTAAGGATTTTAATTCTTAATCATTGACCATGGGGAATGGGGCAGGACTACAGAGGTATCATAAAAAATGCACGGAGTAAAGATTGAGTCAGTTGGCTTGGGTTGAGAAATGTGTCAGCTTTGTGGAGAGGTGCCATGGGACACTTTAACAGTGTGACGGCTCTATTTCACTTCTGTAGAAACAGAGCATGTCCACTCCATAGTTACTAGGCCTATACCAATGGCTTGATATCTATACAGTGTGACAACTATACTGTACATTGTTCAGGGTAAGTAAACAGTGGCTGTACTATTACTTAGTAGGGTATAATGAATCTGCTGTGATGGTTAGTTTCAGGTTTGGACATTGTATTGTGTTGATATTTGTGCTCTCTGCCAGTATGAAGTATGTCTTGTTAGTGGTTTGATGAAGGGCCAGCTCTGTGTTCATGAAACACACTGTGTTCACTGTAGGGGATATCTTTGTTTGCATATGTTTTCATGCAGTCTTGTGATTTACTTTAATGGTCCCTATTTAACCTCACAGTTTCCTACAATACAATTAATCCCCCATGACTTACTGTAAACTTTAGTTGTTCCAAGCAACGAGTGGTATTTCTCAGTTACAGTATGTTCTCAGAGACTGATTTATTTTCAGTGCTGCCAGTGGATGGATGAGCACACACACAAAAAGAGGTCCACAGTATCGTCATGTGAACTCTGAACATTTCTTTGATCATTGAAATGGTCATAGAGCTGTTGCCATATACTGTCTGCATTGCCATTTACAGATAGGGCCTCTTTGGCCTCTTGCCTTCTGGGAGGTGATCCATGGACTGTCTCTGTCCATCACATCCAACCATCTCTCATAGAAAGTCCTCACTCTACCTTTCTCCTGCACCTCTATTGTTTCTAAAATGTCCTCCATTCCTCTCTCTGTCTGTCCCTAAGTGGGGGCTGAAAATAGCAGCCAGGGGAAATGTGGGTCAGCTGTCATGGGGGAGGTGGGGCTTCGGTTTACTGACTGACTAGGTTTACTTTTATCTTTCTTAGTTGCTCCCTCTATCTATCAATCCCACCCTCATCCCTTTGTCATACTTGCTGTTTCGTTCAAGTTCCCCCTTACTCTCTTTCTCTCATTTATAAAGCTGGCTCATTCGCTTCAGCTTGAGGCCTTTACGGGGTGTTTTCATCTCTCCATCTCTTCCTGACTGTGCTGGTCTGTCTGGTTATTGCTTTATGCTTTCTAGGTGAACCCCAGACAGACTCAGACCAACCAGACAAGTCTCAAAGTAAGAGTTTAGACTCTGATCCCACCGAAGGAATGAATAAATATTGACTTAGCATTAACATTAAAACACACATTCTGGTGCGGGAGCGTGGAGCAGCGATAGTGCTGCAGTCTCCCAAGTATACATGAACGATATGGGTACAAAACCCACCCCTGACACATTCATGCGATCTCTCCTCTACCTGTATCCCAACATGTACTTTCAATATTGTCTGAATAAAGAGAAAATACGTAACGAGGAATGAATAGCAACAACCTTTATGACTGTATAGTTGTCATTGGACCAAAAACAAGCTGATTTTGGCACAGCTGAGATTTTTTTTGGCAATGTACACACAGAACAGCGTGGTCCCTGGACTGAGTGGTTCAATGACCAACGTGATAATGGCCTGCTGTTGTGCCCAAAAAGACTGGCAAGTCCAGCCATTTGCTGGGGATCTGGGATGGTAAATATGTAAATGTACAGGGTTTGATGCAGCGGCCAGTTAAACACTACTGAGTTGAGTCCCAAATGGCACCCTGTTCCATATATAGTGCACTACTTTTGACCAGGGTTGGGGATAGGGTGCCCTTTGGACAGAGCCCTGGTGTCTGTGCTTATGGTAGTTGTGTACATGTGAAGTGTTGGGTGCAGCCATCTGAACACTACTGGTGTCTGTGTTAAAACAGTATTGAGGACTCATGATGCAAAACTCAACTCATGTGGTTGGAGGGAGAGCCACGCCAGGAATTGATGTAATCTCCTTTTATGTGCTTTGCTAATTCTGTAATATGCACAAAGCTGAAAACAAACATCGTAAGAGAGATAGCTAAGATAGAGCTTTGCAGTAATTTATGTCTGCTATTTGGAATGGGATATACACATTCTACGTCTTTCATTTGTATCAACATTTCGTTTTTTATTATTCAGGGACCATGCGCAACAATTATATTACCAGATTTAGCAACATAGCTCATTTTCATCAGCAATGTCTTTTCATATGCAGGTTAACATTCATCATTTTTACAGATGACTACATGTTTATTACATAGTGAATAAGAGACAGGTCTGTATTACATGCAACGGGGAATGACTTGAAAAGACCGACACGCACAGAAAGACAGAGAGACACAGACAGACAGAGTGATTCAATGTGAGTCTACATGGTTGATGCCACTGTTTGTGGTGCCCCATTCTAGTTGGGAACACTGGTTTGTAATAATCCTTGATCATTTGGTTCACTTATTCACTGTTGTGAGTTGGATGGTGGCAGTGAGAGCCAGAGAGCCAGTGTAACATGCATACACTAAAGTCTAACCAATCCTCCCTCTCTTTCTCCACAGGGTTCAAGTGTCCTGTCTGCTCCAAGTCTGTGGCGTCTAATGAGATGGAGGTGCACTTCATCATGTGTCTAAGCAAGCCCCGCCTGTCCTACAACGGTGAGACACCCTTCCTCATACAATATGGCCTCCTCCCTCATCATCTCTGCTTCCTTCCCCTCACGTCTGCCACTTTTCCTCCATGTGAATCTCTGAAACCTTCTCCTCTTCCCCGTCTCTCTCTTTTCCTACTTCAAATTCTTGCCATCTCTTCATCCCTCCATCTCTCTCTGGTTCATGTAGCCTCTCTTCCCCATCTTACTCAAATGATGCTGGCTGTGACTGTAGGAATGTAGCTGTGAACTCTATGTGGCCCGTCTCTCTAGTACCAGAGCTGGGGTCACGGTGGTGTGTTATTCCCTCCATTGACTCTCTCCATAGCACTACTTTGTCTGTCTGTCTGTCTGTCTGTCTGTCTGTCTGTCTGTCTGTCTGTCTGTCTGTCTGTCTGTCTAGGGGCGTGTCTAGGATAGTACTGGAGTTCATAATTGTCAAATACAGTAGATATAGAATTAGAATCCTGTATTTCTATATCAATGGCTTGACCTGCTTGTACTCAAGTAATCACAGTATCCAAACAAGAAAAGCCAGATCTACATGTAGCATACAGTAGCCAAATACATAGATAGTGTCTGTATGTCATTAGCGCTACAATAGTTTTTTGTGTAATGCTGTCATCAAGGCAAAAAGTGGCTACTTAGAATAATCTCAAATATGAAATATATTTTGATTTGTTTAACACTTTTTTGGTTACTACATGATTCCATTTGTGTTATTTCATAGTTTTGATGTCTTTACTATTATTCTACAATGTAGAAAATAGTACAATTAAAGAAAAACCCTGGAATGAGGAGGTGTGTCCATACTTTTGACTGGTACTGTAAATGTGACCGAACGACATGATTCATTCTTACAGTATATAGCAACATTTGAAATTGTGTTTTTTACATTAGATAAAAGTAGAGATAGAAAATGGTAGAGGGAAGGCTCCTGTCTTTTTTGGGGCTAGCGGGAAGATTCCCCTCTTTTTCCTTGGCTAAACCAACTAGGCTCGTAATTTAACCATTTTATTGGTATTTTACAGATGGCATACAAGTTTGTTATTAAGACACACGAAAGTTCACATGTTCCAGAAGCCATTTCTGCCAAAAATGGATTTAGATTTAAAAAATACATGTTTATGTTCAAATGCTTCTACTGTGAAGTAGTGACGACATACACCTAGTTTCCTGAAACGAGTCACATGTATACCTGTCTTGACTCCCTGAGCACAGTATGTTCAAAGTCGATTCAGGTATACAATCAGCCTTTCCAGGACATTATGGGTGCCTGTTTGCTGTTATTTTCCCTGTGTGCCTGCCTGGCTCCAGGTGTTGCCAGTGTAGCTCGCTGAGATATCTGTCTGCCTGTAGTCTTGGACAGCCCTGTGTGACTGACTGACTGGTCTGTCTGGGGCTGAAGGTGACCCTGTGGGCTACGTGTCACATATGACCAGTCTGCTTTCTGGGGCACAAGGCCAGGTATGTTTGGACACATAGGGAGAAGGAGACCGATGAGAGGCTGAAAATTAATTGGGGGTAAAAGATTGATTGAGATAGTGAGAAGAAATAAAAAGAGAAACTGACTGGGATTGATGGAAGAGTACGGAGAGTGATACAGTGATGGCTGATAAAGAGTAAGATGGGAGAGGAGTAAGAAGATACATATCTCCTTGTTTGTGTGGTTGTCCACTTCCCTGTCACCCTTTTTTTTTGTTACTTTTTCTCCCCCTCTCCATCTCTTCCACTATCCCTCTCTATCATTATCTCTTTCTCTCTCACAGTCTGTCTGTCTCTCTCTCCTTATTTTGCCCCCCTCTGTCCGCAATCCCCTACATTTGTGACACACAGGGACAGGACTGTGGCTTATCTTATTTCCCAGAATGCTCTGTGGTCTATTGTCAATCAGCTGGGCCCACTGCCTGTCACACATCAGCAGATCTCCTCTCTGCAAGGCCAATGTACACACACACACACACACACACCCTGCCCGCAGTGGCCCGTGATAAATGTGTGTGCCTGTCTGTATACTTACTGTGTTTCTGTTTGTGGAGCATTTACAGAGTTGTGTGTGTCTATCGAGAAATAATGAGATAGACAATACATACATTGTGTGGGTATCTGGCCAACAAGGTTTGCATTGTGATATTGGTTAAGGGTTTGAAATGCCACACATTATTGTGTTGTATACCCTGTGGTATTTACTGGTGCTTAGCGCCATGAACTCCCATCTACCCCAGTGGGTATTGCTCCTGCTAGGGGATGAACATGGGGTGACACGTAAGTTACACCCAGATAATACATAAATAGCAGTGCATTAACAGCAGTCAAAGACAGTTCCATCAAAATGATATGAGACAATGTAATATCTTGACTGTATTGAATTATTCATGTAATATTTAGCTGATAAACTCCTTCCACACTCAGTGTCATTTGCATACAGTATATTACCAACAGAGATTTGGCATTCTCCCCAAACACATCAAATAGGAGGAAAGTAGTTTGTTCTCCCTCTCTCTCTCTCTCTCTCTTTCTCTCTCCAACTCTATCCTCTCTATTCAAGGGCTATATTTAAGCATACAAAGTCGTAGCCCAAAAAAAGACACAGTGGTCAGCTCACGTGGACTGCGTATACCAAGGCCTCACTCTCCAGCTCATACTCACATGTTCACTAAAACAGTGGCACATTCATTCACTCAACAACCACTTCACGAACACCCCTAGAATCCTAGAAAACACAAACACAAGACAACCTATCTTAGAAACCACAAGAATTAAACAATTTAACACAAATAAAAATACACACACCACACAATCACAAACATATAGTACATAAGCCGTATACAGTGAGCCCTGTAGACATGATGCACTGTACATTGCAGTGTGAAGACCTAGACCAGGGCTCTCCAACCCTGTTCCTGGAGAGCTACTGTCCTGTAGGTTCTCTCCAACCCTGTTCCTGGAGAGCTACTGTCCTGTAGGTTCTCTCCAACCCTAATTGAGTTCACCTGATTCTAGTAATTAGCTGGTTGATAAGGTGAACCAGTTAGTTACAACAGGGGTTGGATTGAAAACCAACAGGACGGTAGGTCTCCAGGAACAGGGTTGGAGAGCCCTGACCTAGACCTAAATCCATCCATTGTACTGTAGACCACATTGCATGTACACAAACACACACACTCACTCACAACTAACCTGTCTCCACCCTCCGGCTGGTTGGCGTAATGCAGAGGAAGCTGCTGAAGCCATAGCTCCTTAGAGGATAAAGCTAAGGAGCAGGAGAGTGGACTGGGGGAGGAGGATGGGGTGCTTATTGTTCTAGCGAGGAGTGTGGAAGGCGAACAGCTGTGTATAGACTTACTGAGATCCAGTTTTGGAGATTGAGGATGCTGGAGGAGGAAAGGGGGTGGGGGAGAGGGGGAGGCAGCTAGGGGGTTGATGGGACTGGGCGGCTAAGCTAAGCTGATTTACATTCAGAGCATATGTCTTCTGTCTGTCTCACTCCATTTCACGCTGTCTTCTCCTCCCTTCACCTTAGCTGCCCCACATTCCCTCCCTCCCTCCTCCCTCTTCTCCCGCTTTCCTTTGTTCATATGAGGAGCTTCAATACTTATAGTTAGAGTTGCAAAATTCTGGGACGTTCCCGGAATCAGGAGGGAATAAGCAGGAAATCCGGATTCCTCCATCCAGGATTCTGGAAAACCAGGGAATTTATAATTAAAGTTCCCAGAATTTTGCAACCTTCCGGTATTTACCCAGGGATCAAACATTTTTAACGGTCATTCTCAAAGACACACTTCCTTGAATGCTTTGAATAGAGCATCAGAGATTCAGAGCAGCTATCAACTAGTAGGCTACCCTTTGTTTTAAAACCACACACTCACTCACACAAAACAGTCACTGCAAGAAAGCATGCAGGCAGCACACGTTTCCAGGGAAGAAGTATGGAGTGAGACTTGTTTCTTAACTCTGTAAATATGTTTATCACAATCCGTGTGTATATTCAACATAAAGTGCCTTCGGAAAGTATTCAGACCCATTAACTTTTTCCACATTGATACGTTACTGTCACGCCCTGACCTTAGTATTCTTTGTTTTCTTTATATATTTTGGTTAGGTCAGGGTGTGACATGGGCGATATGTGTGTTTTTGTCTCATCTAGGGTGTTTGTACTGTCTAGGTTTTTTGTAGATTTATGGGGTTGTGTCCATCTAGGTGTTTATATAGGTCTATGGTTGCCTAGATTGGTTCTCAATTAGAGGCAGGTGTTTATCGTTGTCTCTGATTGGGAACCATATTTAGGCAGCCATATTCTTTGGGTATTTTGAGGGTGATTGTTTCCTGTGTCAGTGTTTGTGCCACACGGGACTGTTTTAGTTTCCATTTCACTTTGTTATTTTGTATTTGTCCAGAAAAAAATCCAGAAAATCACATTGTAGGATTTTTTAATGAATTTATTTGCAAATTATGGTGGAAAATAAGTATTTGGTCAATAACAAAAGTTTATCTCAATACTTTGTTATATACCCTTTGTTGGCAATGACAGAGGTCAAACATTTTCTCTAAGTCTTCACAAGGTTTTCACACACTGTTTGTCACGCCCTGGTCAAAGTATTTTGTGTTTATCTTTATGTATTTGGTCAGGCCAGGGTGTGGCATGGGGTTTTTGTAATTGTGGTGTGTTTGTCTTGGGGTTTTGGTGGTGGTATTGGGATTGTAGCTTAGTGGGTTGTCTAGCAAGGTCTATGGCTGTCTGGAGTGGTTCTCAATCAGAGGCAGGTGCTTATCGTTGTCTCTGATTGGGAACCATATTTAGGCAGCCATATTCTTTGAGTTTGTCGTGGGTGATTGTCCTTAGTGTCTTACTTGTACTCTCTGTTAGTTTGCACTAGATAGGCTGTTTTCGGTTTTCATTACGTTTATTGTTGTTTAGTGTTTAGTCGTGTTTACGTTTTGTTTAATAAATATGGATCGCAATCGACACGCTGCAGTTTGGTCCGACTCTCCTTCATCACCACTAGAAAACCGTAACAGAATCACCCACCACCAACGGACCAAGCAGCGTGTTAACAGGCAGGAACCACAGGAGAGGCAACAGAGGCAGCAGGAGCAGCAGCAGCTGCAGTGGGAGAGGCTGCACCACCTGGAGAAATGGACATGGGAGGAAGAACTGGACGGTAAAGGACCCTGGGCTCAGCCTGGAGAATATCGCCGCCCCAAGGAAGAACTGGAGGCGGCGAAAGCTGAAGGCGCAGATATGAGGAGGCAGCACGGCGTAGCGGATGGAAGCCTGAGAATCAGCCCCAAAATTTCTTGGGGGGCTCAGGGAGAGTGTGGCAGAGTCAGGAGTCAGACCTGAGCCAACTCTCCCTGTTTATCGTGGGGAGCCAAGGAGGAGACCAGAACCAGAGACTGTGAAGGAGTTAATGGGGAAATTGGAGGAGAGAGAAATGAGGGAGTTGCTGTGTTGGTGCTTTTTGCATGGAATTCGCCCGACGGAACGTGTTGGGGATTTGATGGCACCTGGGTTAGCGCTCCATACTCGTCCAGTCTGCCCAGCATCGCCAGTCTGCCCAGCACCGCCAGTCTGCCCAGCGTCGCCAGTCTGCCCAGCGTCGCCAGTCTGCCCAGCGTCGCCAGTCTGCCCAGCGTCGCCAGTCTGCCCAGCGTCGCCAGTCTGCCCAGCGTCGCCAGTCTGCCCAGCGTCGCCAGTCTGTCAGGATCAGTTAGATCCGCCAGTCAGCCAGGATTCGCCAGTCTGCCAGGATCCACCAGTCAGCCAGGATCCACCAGTCTTCCAGGATCCGCCAGAAGTGCCAGTCAGCCAGGATCCGCCAGAAGTGCCAGTCGGCCAGGATCTGCCAGTAGTGCCAGTCAGGATCTGCCAGGATCTGCCAGTCGGCCAGGATCTGCCAGTCAGCCAGACTCCGATCTGCAGTCAGCCAGACTCTTCCAGATCTGCCAGTCAACCAGACTCTTCCAGATCTGCCAGTCAACCAGACTCTTCCAGATCTGCCAGTCAACCAGACTCTTCCAGATCTGCCAGTCAACCAGACTCTTCCAGATCTGCCAGTCAACCAGACTCGTCCAGATCTGCCAGTCAACCAGACTCGTCCAGATCTGCCAGTCAACCAGACTCGTCCAGATCTGCCAGTCAACCAGACTCTTCCAGATCTGCCAGTCAACCAGGATCTTCCAGATCTGCCAGTCAGCCAGGATCTTCCAGATCTGCCAGTCAGCCAGGATCTGCCAGTCAGGATCTGCCAGTCAGCCAGGATCTGCTGAAACCACCAGCCAGCCAGGAGCTGGTAGATCTATCTACCTGCCTGAGCTTCCTCTCACTCCTGAGCTTCCTCTCACTCCTGAGCTTCCTCTCACTCCTGAGCTTCCTCTCACTCCTGAGCTTTCTCTCACTCCTGAGCTTTCTCTCAGTCCCGAGCTTCCCTCAGTCCCGAGCTGCCTCCTGTCCTTCAGTCCCGATCTGCTCCTCAGTCCAGTGGGGTTCTGGGTGAGGACTACTAGGCCATGGTCGGCGGCGAGGGTGGACTATCCAGGGACGAAGGGAGAGGGGACTAAGACATTAAATGAGTGGGGTCCACGTCCCGCGCCGGAGCCGCCACCATGGACAGACGCCCACCCGGACCCTCCCTATTGTTTTGAGGTGCGTTCGGGAGTCCGCACCTTAGGGGGGTTCTGTCACGCCCTGGTCAAAGTATTTTGTGTTTATCTTTATGTATTTGGTCAGGCCAGGGTGTGGCATGGGGTTTTTGTAATTGTGGTGTGTTTGTCTTGGGGTTTTGGTGGTGGTATTGGGATTGTAGCTTAGTGGGTTGTCTAGCAAAGTCTATGGCTGTCTGGAGTGGTTCTCAATCAGAGGCAGGTGCTTATCGTTGTCTCTGATTGGGAACCATATTTAGGCAGCCATATTCTTTGAGTTTGTCGTGGGTGATTGTCCTTAGTGTCTTACTTGTACTCTCTGTTAGTTTGCACTAGATAGGCTGTTTTCGGTTTTCATTACGTTTATTGTTTTGTAGTGTTTAGTGTTTAGTCGTGTTTACGTTTTGTTTAATAAATATGGATCGCAATCGACACGCTGCAGTTTGGTCCGACTCTCCTTCATCACCACTAGAAAACCGTAACACTGTTGCTGGTATTTTGGCCCATTCCTCCATGCAGATCTCCTCTAGAGCAGTGATGTTTTGGGGCTGTTGCTGGGCAACACGGACTTTCAACTCCCTCCAAAGATTTTCTATGGGGTTGAGATCTGGAGACTGGCTAGGCCACTCCAGGACCTTGAAATGCTTCTTACGAAGCCACTCTTTCATTGCCCGGGCGGTGTGTTTGGGATCATTGTCATGCTGAAAGACCCAGCCACGTTTCATCTTCAATGTCCTTGCTGATGGTAGGCTTTGTTACTTTGGTCCCAGCTCTCTGCAGGTCATTCACTAGGTCCCCCCGTGTGGTTCTGGGATTTTTGCTCACCGTTCTTGTGATCATTTTGACCCCACGGGGTGAGATCTTGCGTGGAGCCCCAGATCGAGGGAGATTATCAGTGGTCTTGTATGTCTTCCATTTCCTAATAATTGCTCCCACAGTTGATTTCTTCAAACCAAGATGCTTACCTATTGCAGACTCAGTCTTCCCAGCCTGGTGCAGGTCTACAATTTTGTTTCTGGTGTCCTTTGACAGCTCTTTGGTCTTGGCCATAGTGGAGTTTGGAGTGTGACTGTTTGAGGTTGTGGACAGGTGTCCTTTTATACTGATAACAAGTTCAAACAGGTGCCATTAATACAGGTAACGAGTGGAGGACAGAGGAGCCTCTTAAAGAAGAAGTTACAGGTCTGTGAGAGACAGAAATATTGCTTGTTTGTAGGTGACCAAATACTCATTTTCCACCATCATTTGCAAATAAATTCATTAAAAATCCTACAATGTGATTTTCTGGATTTTTTAAATTTTTTATCTCACTTACGTCCGGTCCCAAGTCACTCCCCAACTATTTGTTTGGTAGATTTTGGTTCCTAAACGAACCATGTGTCTGCTATGCTGATTGAAGAAATCCAGTCTTTACAGAATGTACTGGTGATGGTGCCCTGGTAGGCGGAGGGTCTGGAAGCATGTTGAGGCTTTTGGAAGGCTGCCATCATTCACTGTAACCTTCACTGATTGAGTCAGGATCTTCCACCCAACCCAGAATTTGAGGAGCATCATTAGCATGTCTCTTAAAGCTAATAATGAACAGAACAAAATCATTCCACTACTTTAGTAGTTTGTACTTTTTTATAGAACACACTACTATTATAGCAAAACTGAATGTCTACATAGGTATTGCACTTGATTCCCGTTTTCAAAAAACTGCCGGAGGTATCCAGTTGTCAGGCATTTTGCATCTGTTGGGCATTCGTCAACATTCTCATCACTGTCGTCGTCCAGGGGCCAGACTATTTGTGCAAGTACAATTTAATAGAAAAAAAATGAAATAATTCAAGCACCTCTTGAGAATAACTAGGACCAAAAAGTTCTAGGCTGATCTCTAGACTGAGATCCTGACCCTGTGGTATAACATAACCTTAAATACCCAATTCTCCTTTTTTCTCTTTCTCATTGGAACGTTAGGCGAGAACGTGCACTCAGATTTCCAGCATTTGCGCTGATTGGTTATCACACAAGTTCTTTTCCCCAGGGGGGTTGAGACCTGCTGTTTGAATTTGAAAACAAACGGTTTTCAAAGCGAGGAGGCAGCTCTCAGAGGCTGTGTGTGTGTGTGTGTGTTTTGAGTGAGTATCTGAGTGACAGAGAGATGCAACCAGTGAAAGCACATCCACCCCAATTATTGACTCATTGTGCCATCAACATCAAAGATCTGCCCCCAGATGCACAGCCAGGGCTAGGTAAAGGGTATAGATTTACTAAAATGGCTAAATATTATGAAAGGCACTATACCTCTAGGCTTAAGACAGCGGCTTGCCTCTCACCGAAACACCAATGTAACAATGTCTGGTCGCTATGTCAGGAAGTTCCATACGGTGGTCTCCTGAAGGCCCTTTCTCATTGTTTGTCAGACCACCTAAAATACATGAATACAATGCACACAAGCCTTAGGTGATGAGGAAGCAGTGCAACATTTTTAAAAGGTTTTATAAAAATGTTGGCTTCATGCAGTTATAAGCTACTTTCCTCAAGACAAAAAACAATAACAATTGCGCCTGGGGCGGCCAGTCGCACTGTTTCAGCTTTCAACCCCATCCCCCATGTGTCAAGACCAAGACTCGTTTAAATGTAGACAAACAAGACCTGACCGAGACTAACCATCTTAAAATGACAGATAAATACCGATTTTTTTTGTTTTTTTTGTTTGTTGACATTATCCATTGCACACTGGCAGGGCATGCTCATCTGTCTTACACGTGTACAAAGCAAGGTGCCCTTTAACTTTTGAGGTTTAATCACTTCCACTTCTACTTCAACGTAACCAACAAGAGTCTGTACTCAGTGGTGCATCTTGACCTCTTGAGTTGAGAGAATACATAGGCTATTGTCTTATCCCAGACCGTGGCTCTTTCTCAACTGTATTTCCTGTTTTCCTCACCTCCCTTGAATCCATGACAACAACAAAAAACACATGTGAGAAAAATGTCAGAGGAATCTCAAAAGAAAGGGAAAGGAAAAAGAGGTGCTGGGGGCTGCCTTCATCGACATCCATGCCTTCAACTGAAATGTGTCTTCTACATTTAACCCATCCCCTCTGAATCAGAGAGGTGCTGGGGGCTGCCTTCATCGACATCCATGCCTTCAACTGAAATGTGTCTTCTACATTTAACCCATCCCCTCTGAATCAGAGAGGTGCTGGGGGCTGCCTTCATCGAGATCCATGCCTTCAACTGAAATGTGTCTTCTACATTTAACCCATCCCCTCTGAATCAGAGAGGTGCTGGGGGCTGCCTTCATCGACATCCATGCCTTCAACTGAAATGTGTCTTCTACATTTAACCCATCCCCTCTGAATCAGAGAGGTGCTGGGGGCTGCCTTCATCGAGATCCATGCCTTCAACTGAAATGTGTCTTCTACATTTAACCCATCCCCTCTGAATCAGAGAGGTGCTGGGGGCTGCCTTCATCGACATCCATGCCTTCAACTGAAATGTGTCTTCTACATTTAACCCATCCCCTCTGAATCAGAGAGGTGCTGGGGGCTGCCTTCATCGACATCCATGCCTTCAACTGAAATGTGTCTTCTACATTTAACCCATCCCCTCTGAATCAGAGAGGTGCTGGGGGCTGCCTTCATCGACATCCATGCCTTCAACTGAAATGTGTCTTCTACATTTAACCCATCCCCTCTGAATCAGAGAGGTGCTGGGGGCTGCCTTCATCGACATCCATGCCTTCGGCGCCCGAGAACACAATTAGGAAAGACAATTAAGAAAGAGACGTGGTCTCAAATAGCATTATATTTGTAGTCTCTCAACCCATGTGGTGAAGCCTTAGAGCAGCACCCAGTCCATGACATTGGTACCAACACATAGTATAGACACCATGAATGAACAAAGACCGCATATGTGGTCTCAGGATCAGAACAACAGGATAAAGTAAATCTATTATAATGACACATTGACACAATACATATTGTGTTCTTAGAATGACAATAATGTACACTATCAATATACACACCAGCTTACTGGTTTCACGGATGTCCAAAGCCAGACAGTCATATAGTTCCACAGTGGAAGTATCTGCTTTTCTCCCCAAGAAAAACATGGACCACAGCTGAGCTCAATCCACGGAGGCATGGACACCCATGACAAGGTGTATGACATTAAAGTGAGATTCATATCATGTGCTTTTATGCTCAAGTTAAGTCTGTAGAGTATGATTACAAAACGTAGCCTTTTATTTAACTGGTAACATTGACCTCAACCCACAAGACAAAGGGCGGAAAACTGACAAAGGAAATCAACAGAAACAGAATGCATGTCATTGACTAGGCAACAATATATTAATCAATGTTACAATCAACAACAAATTACTTGACTAGCTAGCAAATAAGCCTAGATGGAGCAGAACACAGCAAGCAGCATTTCTTACTTTTTTAATCAGATAATGGTCAAATTTCATACCTTCAAACCAGTTGGGAAAGAGCGATTTGTCCTGCCTCAAATTACTTGTCCTCTAGTTCCTGAATGAAAACATCAGCTAGCTAACTATCTGGCTAGCAAGATCACCAATTCAGGATTTAAAAACTGTGCAGTCCTTCATAATTGACACATTCCTGAAGTTAGAATTAGTTAGTTTAACGTAAGTTGTTCATCTAGCATAAACATGACGAGATTGCCATCTATGTTAGCTAGCTTTATCGCATCCAATGTTGTTAGCTAGCCGATGTTATAGCTAGCAAGCTATAGTTAGCTAGCTTTACTTGGCATCGGTTGTACAGTTGAAGTCGGAAGTTTACATACACTTAGGTTGGAGTCATTAAAACTTGTTTTTCAACCACTCCACAAATGTATTGTTAACAAACTATAGTTTTGGCAAGTCGGTTAGGATCTACTTTGTGCATGACACAAGTAATTTTTCCAACAATTGTTTACAGACAGATTATTTCACTTATAATTAATTGTATCACAATTCCAGGGGGTCAGAAGTTTACATGCGCTTAGTTGACTGTGCCTTTAAACAGCTTGGAAAATTCCAGAAAAATTATGTCATGGCTTTAGAAGCTTCTGATAGGCTAATTGACATCATTTGAGTCAATTGGAGGTGTACCTGTGGATGTATTTCAAGGCCTACCTTCAAACTCAGTGCCTCTTTGCTTGACATCATGGGAAAATCAAAAGAAATCAGCCAATACTTCAGAAAAAAATTGTAGATGTCCACAAGTCTGGTTCATCCTTGTGAACAATTTCTAAACGCCTGAAGATACCACATTCATATGTACAAACAATAGTACCCAAGTATAAACACCATGGGAGCACGCAGCCATCATACCGCTCAGGAAAGAGATGCGTTCTGTCTCCTAGAGATGAAGGTACTGTGGTGTGAAAAGTGCAAATCAATCCCAGAACAACAGCAAATGACCTTGTGAAGATGATGGAGGAAACAGTTACAAAATAATCTATATCCACAGTAAAAACGAGTCCTATATCCACTTAACCTGTGTCTGGTGTCTTGTTAGACAATAAACTCTCCTTCCAGACTCACAGTAAGCATCTCCAATCCAAAATTAAATCTAGAATCGGCTTCCTATTTCGCAACAAAGCATCCTTCACTCATTCTGCCAAACATACCCTCGTAAAACTGACCATCCTACCAATCTTTGACTTCGGGATGTCATTTACAAAATAGCCTCCAAAAAAATATATGAACGAGTGATGGTAAAGAACGGCATAGGCAAGATGCAGTAGATGGTATAGAGCACAGTATATACATATGAGATGAGTAATGTAGGGTATATAAACATGTAAAAATGGCATTGTTTGAAGTGGCTAGTGATACATTACATCAAGATGGCAAGCTTGTGGAAGATTACCCGAAACGTTTGACCCAAGTTAAACAATTTAAAGGCAATGCAACCAAATACTAATGAGTGTATGTAAACTTCTGACCCACTGGGAATGTGATGAAAGACATAAAAGCTTAAATAAATCATTCTCTCTACTATTAATCTGACATTTCACATTCTTAAAATAAAGTTGTGATCCTAACTGACCTAAAACAGGGAATTATTACTAGGATTAAATCTCAGGAAATGTGAAAAACTGAGTTTAAATGTATTTGGCTAAGGTGTTTGTAAACTTCCGACTTCAACTGTATGTCCTAATGATTGAATTTAACATTCATATGAAAGTATGCCGTTGAAAATGTTATCCTAATTTTTTGATTAATAAATAAACATAATTCTCACATTTCACAAAGTTGTTCTTCTAGAAAATGTTTTCCCAAGACATGGGGATATAACATCCTGCCTTGACATGACGTCATCACACTGCGCCTTACGTGACATAGATCTCAATGACTGGAGCTGCACTGTCCATTTGTGGAATTAACCAAACATTGTCTATCATATTGACAAGATAGTCAAGTGATCGCTCTAACAATGGAAGTACATGTCCTTAAAGATGGAAGTCAGTCGGGATCAGGTGGGACCATTATAGCCAATGAGAAGACAGATACACGTGAACTATAGGCAATAGAGATAGATGGAGGACTCTTCTTTGTATCTGGGCCATTGTAATGTCTGTGACCCCATGGTCAGTGCCATTGTGGCTATCTCCATTTTGAAGTAGTCCATTTTCTTCTTCATTGTGGTGGAAACCCTCAATGACAATGTCCATGCTAAAACAAGTTATATCCACGGTGACTCCTCTATATATCTGTGTGACAACGGGCACAGCTCAGATATAAAGTTGTATTTTAAAGTTGCCGAAATGCCACGTGTGTCCGTCCACTTATATCAGTGCTTTCGTAACAACCTAACCATTATGAAACTTCTATTCGATCAAATAAGCCTCAAGTAGCAAATTAGCAAATTTGACACTCATTGATTCCTCACTTCGTGGGCTTACTTTCGTGGACAAATTTTGTGCTGAGTAAAACCTCTTGCTTTGCCTCTTCCTCTCTGATTGACCACACAAATCAGCAGAAAATACAGATCCACAAGCACTTTTTGATGTGCAAATACACATTACACAGTTGTAAATGTTAGGAATTTTTAAACATTTGCTCACATCGTTGTACACTTGTTCAAATTGTTATTTTATTGGTGAGCTACGTTAAATATATTTACAGATCATGATTGTATTGTGACTCATGTTGAACATGCATATGAATCTTGGTTTCATTTGTGAAATATTTATACATATTTACGGATTATGGTTTTATTTAAGAAATGTTTTAATATATTCACATATCATAGTTTTATTTGTGAGTTATGTTGAATGTACGCACAGATCGTGGTAGACATATTTACAGAATAAGGAAACAAATCTCACTCCATAATGAAGTTGTCACGGCTGTTGAAGGATGAGGACCAAGGTGCAGCGTACATATTACTTTATTAAAGAATGACGCCGACAAAAAACAATAAACCATATAAAACAAACCGTGAAGCTAAAGGCAATAGTGCCCACAAACAAAGACAACTTCCCACAAAGAACAGTGGGAAAAAAAAGCTACCTAAGTATGGTTCCCAATCAGAGACAACGATAGACAGCTGTCCCTGATTGAGAACCATACCCGGCCAAAACATAGAAATAGAAAATCGTAGAAACATAAAACATAGATTGCCCACCCCAACTCACGCCCTGACCAAACCAAAATAGAGACATAAAAAGGATCTCTAAGGTCAGGGCGTGACAGAAGTGAGTGAGTTGCTGTAACAGGATGTGGTCTGGTCTCCTACTTTGGTCTGGCACGGTGCAGCATTTCCTGTCAAATTAAAACTAGGTTTACTGGAATCCACCACCTCGTCTTCAAAGAACACTCTGTTTCAACATGTGTTTCAGTGAGTCACGGTAGGAGTATGAGCTAACATGTCATATCCTGCTGATCAAGACCTTGCTGAACAACCGGCTGGATGTTTCAGTAACAGCTCAGACTATACGGACACACAGACACAGACACAGACACACACACAGTACAGCATACCCTTATGAAAAAAGACATGTTCACATGTTGAGCTGACATTTCACAAGTGAAATTTAATTTAGAGTTCACATGTTAACACCACCTTTTCACATATATAACATTTATTTATAAAGCCCTTTACACGTCAGTTGAAACCCAGCCTAAAACCCCAAACAGCAAGCAATGCGGTGGCTAGGAAAAACTCCCTAGAAAGGCAGGAACCTAGGAAGAAACCTAGAGAGGAACCAGGCTCTGAGGTGTGGCCAGTCCTCTTCTGGCTGTGCTAGGTGGAGATAATAACAGTACATGGCAAAGATGTTCAAACGTTCATAGATGACCAGCAGGGTCAAATATTTGTAATCAAGTGGTTGTAGAGGGTGCAACAGGTCAGCAACTCAGGAAAAATGTCAGTTGGCTTTTCATAGCTGAGCATTCGGAGTTCGAGACAACAGGTGCGGTAGAGAGAGAAAGAGTTGAAAACAGAAGGTCCGGAAAAAAGGTAGCAAGTCCAGTGAACAGGTCAGGGTTCCATAGCTGCAGATAGAACAGTTGAAACTAGAGCAACAGCATGACCAGGTGGACTGGGGACAGCCAGGAGTCATCAGGCCAGGTAGTCCTGAGGAATGGTCCCATGCTGGGACATGCTTAACACCCTGGCCATCCTACAATACAATCTTAATGTCCTCAATCTCACACAAATTATCAATGAACCTACCAGGTACAACTCCAAATCCGTAAACACTGGCACCCTCATAGATGTCATCCTAACTAACTCGCCCTCCAAATACACCTCTGCTGTTTTCAATCAAGATCTCAGCGATCACTGCCTCATTGCCTGCATCCGTAATGGGTCTGCGACCAAACGACCACACCTCATCACTGTCAAACGCTCCCTAAAACACTTCTGCGAGCAGGCCTTTCTAATTGACCTGGCCGGGGTATCCTGGAATGACATTGACCTCATCCCGTCAGTAGATGATGCCTGGCTATTCTTTAAAAGTGCCTTTCTCACCATCTTAAATAAGCATGCCACGTTCAAAAAAATTAGAACTAGGAATAGATATAGTTCTTGGTTCACTCCAGACCTGTCTGCCCTTGACCAGCACAAAAACATCAGGTGGCGTTTTGCATTAGCATCGAATCGCCCCCGTGATATGCAACTTTTCAGGGAAGTTAGGAACAAATATACACAGGCAGTTAGGAAAGCTAAGGCAAGCTTTTTCAAACAGAAATTTGCATCCTGTAGTACTAATTCAAAAAAGTTCTGAGACACTGTAAAGTCCATGGTGAATAAGAGAAACTCCTCCCAGCTGCCCACTGCTCTGAGGCTAGGAAACAATGTCACCACCGATAAATCCACTATAATTGAGAATTTCAATACGCATTTCTCTACGGCTGGCCATGCTTTCCACCTGGCTACCCCTACCCCGGTCAACTGCCCGGCACACTCCCCAGAAACCTGCCAAAGCCCCCACCATTTCTCCTTTACCCAAATCAAGATAGCTGATGTTCCGAAAGAGCTGCAAAATCTGCACCCCTACAAATCAGCCGGGCTAGACAATCTGAACCCTCTCTTTCTAAAATTATCTGACAAAATTGTTGCAACCCCTATTACTAGACTGTTCAACCTCTCTTTCGTATCGTCTGAGATTCCCAAAGATTTGAAAGCTGCCACAGTCATCCCCCTCTTCAAAGGGAGTGACACTCTAGACCCAAACTGCTACTGACCTATATCTATCCTACCCTGTCTTTCTAAGGTCTTCGAAAGCCAAAATAACAAACAGATTACCGACCATTTCGAATCCCACCGTACCTTCTCCGCTATGCAATCTGGTTTCAGAGCTGGTCATGGGTGCACCTCACCTCAGTTTCTATAACCGCCATCGATAAGAGACATTACTGTGCAGCCGTATTCATCGACCTGGCCAAGGCTTTCGACTCTGTCAATCACCACATTCTTATTGGCAGACTCGACAGCCTTGGTTTCTCAAATGATTGCCTCGACTGGTTTACCAAATGCTTATCTGATAGAGTTCAGTGTGTCAAATAGGAGGGCCTGTTGTCCGGACCTCTGGTAGTCTCTATGGGGGTGCCACAGGGTTCAATCCTCGGCCGACTCTCTTCTCTGTATACATCAATGATGTTGCTCTTGCTGCTGGTGATTCTCTGGTACACCTCTATGCAGACGACACCATTCTGTATACTTCTGGCCCCTCTTTGGACACTGTGTTAACTAACCTCCAGACGAGCTTCAATGCCATACAACTCTCCTTCCGTGGCCTCCAACTGCTCTTAAATGCAGGGAAAACTAAATGCATGCAATTCAACCGATCACTGCCCGCACCTGCTCGCCTGTCCAGCATCACTACTCTGGACGGCTCTGACTTAGAATACGTGGACAACTACAAATACCTAGGTGTCTGGTTAGACTGTAAACTCTCCTTCCAGACTCACATTAAGCATCTCCAATCCAACATTAAATCTAGAATTGGCTTCCTATTTCGCAACAAACCATCCTTCACTCATGCTGCCAAACATACCCTCGTAAAACTGACCATCCTACCGATCCTCGACTTTGGTGATGTCATCTATAAAATAGCCTCCAACACTCTACTCCATAAACTCCATAAACTGGATGCAGTCTATCACAGTGCCATCTGTTTGGTCACCAAAGCCCCATACACTACCCACCATTGCGACCTGTACGCTCTCGTTGGTTGGCCCTCGCTTCATACTCGTCGCCAAACCCACTGGCTACAGGTTATCTACAAGTCTCTGCTAGGTAAAGCCCCACATTATCTCAGCTCACTGGTCACCATAGCAGCACCCACTAGTAACACGCGCTCCAGCAGGTATATCTCACTGGTCACCCCCAAAGCCAATTCCTCATTTGGCCGCCTTTCCTCCATTTCTCTGCTGCCAATGACTGGAACAAACTGCAAAAATCTCTGAAACGGGAGATTCATATCTCCCTGACTAGCTTTAAGCACCAGCTGTTAGAGCAGCTCACAGATCACTACCTGTACATAGCCCACCTGTAAACAGTCCATCCAACAACCTACCTCATCCCCATACAGTATTTACAGTGCCTTGCGAAAGTATTCGGCCCCCTTGAACTTTGCGACCTTTTGCCACATTTCAGGCTTCAAACATAAAGATATAAAACTGTATTTTTTTGTGAAGAATCAACAACAAGTTGGACACAATCATTAAGTGGAACGACATTTATTGGATATTTCAAACTTTTTTAACAAATCAAAAACTGAAAAATTGGGCGTGCAAAATTATTCAGCCCCTTTACTTTCAGTGCAGCAAACTCTCTCCAGAAGTTCAGTGAGGATCTCTGAATGATCCAATGTTGACCTAAATGACTAATGATGATAAATACAATCCACCTGTGTGTAATCAAGTCTCCGTATAAATGCACCTGCACTGTGATAGTCTCAGAGGTCCGTTAAAAGCGCAGAGAGCATCATGAAGAACAAGGAACACACCAGGCAGGTCCGAGATACTGTTGTGAAGAAGTTTAAAGCCGGATTTGGATACAAAAATATTTCCCAAGCTTTAAACATCCCAAGGAGCACTGTGCAAGCGATAATATTGAAATGGAAGGAGTCTTGGTAGACCACTGCAAATCTACCAAGACCTGGCCGTCCCTCTAAACTTTCAGCTCATACAAGGAGAAGACTGATCAGAGATGCAGCCAAGAGGCCCATGATCACTCTGGATGAACTGCAGAGATCTACAGCTGAGGTGGGAGACTCTGTCCATAGGACAACAATCAGTCGTATATTGCACAAATCTGGCCTTTATGGAAGAGTGGCAAGAAGAAAGCCATTTCTTAAAGATATCCATAAAAAGTGTTGTTTAAAGTTTGCCACAAGCCACCTGGGAGACACACCAAACATGTGGAAGAAGGTGCTCTGGTCAGATGAAACCAAAATTGAACTTTTTGGCAACAATGCAAAACGTTATGTTTGGCGTAAAAGCAACACAGCTCATCACCCTGAACACACCATCCCCACTGTCAAACATGGTGGTGGCAGCATCATGGTTTGGGCCTGCTTTTCTTCAGCAGGGACAGGGAAGATGGTTAAAATTGATGGGAAGATGGATGGAGCCAAATACAGGACCATTCTGGAAGAAAACCTGATGGAGTCTGCAAAAGACCTGAGACTGGGACGGAGATTTGTCTTCCAACAAGACAATGATCCAAAACATAAAGCAAAATCTAAAATGGAATGTTTCAAAAATAAACATATCCAGGTGTTAGAATGGCCAAGTCAAAGTCCAGACCTGAATCCAATCGAGAATCTGTGGAAAGAACTGAAAACTGCTGTTCACAAATGCTCTCCATCCAACCTCACTGAGCTCGAGCTGTTTTGCAAGGAGGAATGGGAAAAAATGTCAGTCTCTCGATGTGCAAAACTGATAGAGACATAGCCCAAGCGACTTACAGCTGTAATCGCAGCAAAAGGTGGCGCTACAAAGTATTAACTGTTTGGAAATATCCAATAAATGTCGTTCCACTTCATGATTGTGTCCCACTTGTTGTTGATTCTTCACAAAAAAATACAGTTTTATATGTTTATGTTTGAAGCCTGAAATGTGGCAAAAGGTCGCAAAGTTCAAGGGGGCCGAATACTTTCGCAAGGCACTGTATTTATTTTGCTCCTTTGAACCCCAGTATCTCTACTTGCACATTCATCTTCTGCACATCTACCATTCCAGTGTTTAATTGCTATATTGTAATTACTTCGCCACCATGGCCTATTTATGGCCTTAACTCCCTTATCTTACCTCATTTGCGCTCACTGTATATAGACTTTTTGTATTCTTTTGTTCTACTGTATTATTGACTATGTTTTGTTTATTCCATGTGTAACTCTGTTGTTGTATGTCTCTAATTGCTATGCTTTATCTTGGCCAGGTCGCAGTTGCAAATGAGAACTTGTTCTCAACTAGCCTACCTGGTTAAATAAATAAAGGTGAAATAAAAAAATAAAAAAAGATGAGAGCACCCCTCCAGCTAGGATGGAGTCCGTCACTCCTCAGCAGGCCAGGCTTGGTCCTGTTTGTGAATGAGTCCCAGAAAGAGGGCCAATTATCTACAAATTCTATCTTTTGGAAAGGTTAGAAAACAGTTTTCAACCAGTGATTGAGTTGTGAGACTGCTGTAGAGTTCATCACTCCCCCTAACTGGGAGGATGCCAGAGACAATTACTCGATGCCGACACATCTTTCTAGCTAATTTACACGCTGAAGCTATGTTATGCTTGGTGACCTCTGACTGTTTCATCCGAACATCGTTGGTGTCGAACGTGGATAACAATATCCCTATATTCTCTACGCTCGCAAGATTTATCCTTAGCCAGCAGCCTCATCAGATTAGCCTTCAGTAGCCCTGCCCCCTTGTAAACAGTGTATGATCGCTGGATGATTATTTTTAAGTCTAATACTGCGGGTAATGGAGTCGCCAATGACTGGTTTTCAATTTGTCAGAGCTAATGGTGGGAGGCTTCAGTGGCTCAGACTCCGTAACGGGTGGAGGAGAGACCAGAGAAGTCTTGGCCTCTGACTCCGACTCGTTGCTTAATGAGGAGAACTGGTTGAGCATTCCGACAGCATTTCTTTCCAGAAGCCATGAGAAAATAGTCCGGCTGCGGGGACTGTGCGAGGGGAATTATACTGCTGTCTGTGCTTATTTGTGGCACAAACACTGTTTCATTCTTTCCTACACTTAAATTACCATTGCCTAACGATTACGTCTGAAGCTGGGCTTGCAGCACGGCTATCCTCACCATAAGGCAATAGTTTTCCTGTATATTACGAATACAGCGATGTTAATGTTACTACTTAGCTTCGGCTGGAGGAGGTCCTGTAGAACCATGTCCAGATAAAGCGTCTGAGGTGAAAAAGTTTAATGAAAAAAGTTGAGCGAGGAAAAAAAAAAACTTTAGACGTTGGTAAATGGGTAAAACTAAGATTTTGATTAAACGGTTATTAAAAAGTAAAAAAACGTAAAGTTGGCAGGTAGCAAAATAGCAACAAAGTACCCATGTGAGGAGAATACCATGTTTTCACCTCATGTGAATTGTAGTTTCACATGAAATTTGCGGGTTTCACATTCACGTGAAAAATGTGAAAAAGTCACTTTCACATTCCAACCCCACATGTGCATCTGCAATTCCAACCCCACAGGTGCATCTGCAATTCCAACCCCACATGTGCATCTGCAATTCCAACCCCACAGGTGCATCTGCAATTCCAACCCCACATGTGCATCTGCAATTCCAACCCCACATGTGCATCTGCAATTCCAACCCCACAGGTGCATCTGCAATTCCAACCCCACATGTGCATCTGCAATTCCAACCCCACATGTGCATCTGCAATTCCAACCCCACATGTGCATCTGCAATTCCAACCCCACATGTGCATCTGCAATTCCAACCCCACAGGTGCATCTGCAATTCCAACCCCACATGTGCATCTGCAATTCCAACCCCACAGGGGCATCTGCAATTCCAACCCCACAGGTGCATCTGTAATTCCAACCCCACAGGTGCATCTGCAATTCCAACCCCACATGTGCATCTGCAATTCCAACCCCACAGGTGCATCTGCAGTTCCAACCCCACAGGTGCATCTGCAATTCCAACCCCACATGTGCATCTGCAATTCCAACCCCACAGGTGCATCTGCAATTCCAATCCCACAGGTGCATCTGCAATTCCAACCCCACAGGTACATCTGCAATTCCAACCCCACAGGTGCATCTGCAATTCCAACCCCATAGGTGCATCTGCAATTCCAACCCCACAGGTGCATCTGCAATTCCAACCCCACAGGTGCATCTGCAATTCCAACCCCACATGTGCATCTGCAATTCCAACCCCACAGGTGCATCTGCAATTCCAACCCCACAGGTGCATCTGCAATTCCAATCCCACAGGTGCATTTGCAATTCCACATGTGAAAGTTAGATTTTCAAAGGGAGTTTTCTTACACGTGAAACTGCAAATATGACTTTCATGTCATTATTTTTCATATGTTAACTTGCAATTCTATAACTGTGATTTTCAAATTCACATGTGAAAATCCCATTTGCCATTTCACATGTATGAAAACTCCACACTTGAAAATCTCACTTTCACATGTGGAATTGCAGATGCACCTGTGGGGTTGGAATTGCAGATGCACCTGTGGGGTTGAAATAATGTTATTCTCCCCACATGTGAAAAGATGATTTCCACTAGTGGAGTTAGGGTAGGAACATCTAAAAAGCCCAAATGCACGACCAGGGAATGATTTTGAGGGACATTCGCGGAACAGTGGACAGAATAATTTGGGGGGGGCAGGTTAATGGATCATGTTCAAATGGCAACATAGTTTTGCTGTATGAAGGGTGCTACCTGTTAAAGGGGCAATCCATTTTTGGATTTATAAATTAATGACATATACCCATTGATTCTTGAAGAATATAATGTACAAATGCCTCATGAGTTTAGTGTAATTGTTGTACTCCATCAGAACCCAAAATATAATCTTGTTTTACTCTGTTTGTAAACAAAGTAAATGTAAACAAACACTGTATAGTGTAAAATAACGATGGTTAAAACTAGAATTTCGATATCGTAGAAGGTCAGTCCTTGCATCCACAGCTTAGTCTATGGATTTGAGAGTGTTTGCTTTTCTCCAGCTACTTAGGGGCAGTCCTGGTCAGTCCCTGGATGGGAGACCAGATGTAGCTTGAAGTAGGGGGAAAACTTAACACGTGTTCAACCCACATCTGACTCTTGAAAATTTCAACAACAAATGTTTCTTCTTTATTTTTTTGTGATGTTTTCATGTGTATTTTTTATAATGGGCAGCACAGCACAGCACAACACAGTCTCCGGGTTCTTCCTGTGCACAGAGACAGTAACTGTGAGCCATGTTGGGTCTACAAGCCAAACAATGATGTGGTGGTGGCACAGTGTAAAGGCACCCGAATACTAGGTTCGGTTTGCTCCTAGCAGAACTCGACAAGGCGAAGTGAACGTCTGTGCCTCGCATACTAAGGAGTAAATCCAAATCATCTTCGCTCCTAGACCCTGTCTATGCATTTCAAGGCTGCATTGAGTCAGTATTAACTTAAGAGGGCTGAATAATTTTGCACGCCCAATTTTTCAGTTTTTGATTTGTTAAAAAAGTTTGAAATATCCAATAAATGTCGTTCCACTTCATGATTGTGTCCCACTTGTTGTTGATTCTTCACAAAAAAATACAGTTTTATATCTTTATGTTTGAAGCCTGAAATGTGCCAAAAGGTCGCAAAGTTCAAGGGGGCCGAATACTTTTGCAAGGCACTGTATCATACAGTAGGCGTATATGAATAATTATATAGTTAATATTAGTAGAGATGCAATCATAATTGACTGTAGCACATATAAAGCACCCACAAGCTACCGGTGACTGAAAACACAATCGTCGCGGGACGAACGAGGGACGAACTTCCGGGCAAGGGTGGTCCATTTAAAATTCCGTCCTCCCTCCCTCACCCCTTGCCCTGCAAGTGTAAACTCGTCAGACGTCATGGTACGTCATCAGAAGTGCCTACTTAATTTGAGGGCTTAGGGGAGAGGGTGTGTCTTTTAAGTGTTTGGAATGCAGCAAATGACTTATCTGTGACCCAAGACCTGCTCAGATAATCCCTACCATTGCGTTGCTGAGTTGTCATAGTGCTGCTGCAAATGTACATTGTCCGAGGGGCGTTGGCAGTCATAATGTAAGTAATCTAATTTATGTCCCTCTAACTCCCCTGATTGCCCCTGTCATTCCTAAAATTAACATGTGGAGCCTCATTCATGAAATCGATAACTTGCTAGTAACCGATAACATTCATATACTATCTCTGAAACCCATTTAGATAATTCCTTTGATGATACAATGGTAGGAATACATGGTTATAATATCTGCAGAAGCGACAGGAATGCCAATAGTGGAGGTGTTGCTGTGTATGTTTATGTCATGTTCCTGTAAAGCTTAGAGAGGATCTCATGTCAAATGCTGTTGAAGTAATATGGCTAGAGGTTCACCTGTCTCACCTGAAGCTCATTCTTGTGGGAAGCTGCTATAGATCACCAAGTGCTAATAGTCAGTATCTGGATGAGATCTGTGAAATACTTGATAATATATGTGATATCAACAGAGAGGTATATTTTCTGGGTGACCTAAATATTGACTGGCTTTCATCAAACTGTAACCAGTGCCTGCAACCTGGTTCAGGTTATCAGTCAACCTACTAGGGTATTTACAAACAGTACAGAAATTAAATCATCCACATGTATTAATAAAATCTTTACTAATGCTGCAGAAATCCTCTCTAAAGCAGTATCCAAATCCATCAGATGTAGTGATCATAATACAGTAGCCATATCTAGGAAAACCAAAGTTCCAAAGGATGGGCATAATGTGTGACCGACTGCATTGATTCAGTCTTATGTAGAAAAATGTGAAATTGTGTTTTGTTTTATAAAACAGAAACATAGAGCTACAAAATGTTATATCATACACTGCATTTGACAATCAATGGGAAAGTAATTCTGCTTTGAAAGTTGATAAACTAGTAATCTCACTTTTAAGAAAATGGCCTTTGAATGTTTTGGTACCAATTGGAGAGCTCTTCTGTCTACACCCATTCAGCATCGTTCACACCCTCTTAAGCTTTAGCCGGCCCATGGCTTTAAGGGTTGATCAGGGCTTTCTGTACAAGCACCCAAGCTAACTGGCTAACTTGCTAGCTACTTCCAGACACAAATGAGAGAATAGCTCACTGAACATTACTTTCCATAGCAGAGCTGGTTAGGCTGTTTTTATGTTATCCTGAGCATTGGTGACTGCAACTGTGCTGTCAGATTGTCCGTATGGCCATATTCTGCACTCTGGCACATTCAGACGAGAGTGCTCTGTAATCGGAGTAGATGGCCAGACTGACTTTACGAACACACCCAAAATGTTTACTTGCATAGTGGAGTCTTTTGTTAAGACATGTAGCTAGCTAGCTAGGTAAACAATAAACCATAATCTCAATTCATGACGTTACTACCCTGCATGAATCTGCAGGTAGCTAACCAACCAGGTTCAATGTTAGCTAGCTAACATTAGACTATAACTAGCCAAGCAAATAGCACTGAGATACAAATAATAAGATCATACATATAATGTTAGCTAGCGAGCCAGCCAGCTAACGTTAGCTGGCTAGCTAACAGTTCACTTTAACTCGAAATGAAAACGACTTTGTCAAAATTAGAAACGTGTAATATCTGAAAATGTAGCTAGCTAGACTATTTTTCTCGTATACATCATGGTTGGACACTTCTCCCTGTCAGGGATGCCATGGTTGCCCTTACTTTGAAGATATAATCCGGAGACAGGTGTTTTCTCCATCTCATTAGCTAATTACTCTAATTCCACTGATTTCAAAGCTCAGTTCTCCAGAAAGTGGAGAGCAACACTTATGCAGATCTACTAAGCAATATATATATTTTTAAAGCAGTGTTAGACAGGATTACCTACACATACTAAACAGCTCAAATAGACAGAAGTGTGCTATATGGCAGACCAATCCGAATTCATCTCTCGGCATGTCCAGCCCACTCATTATCTCAGCCAATCATGGCTAGCAGGAAGGTTGCCCTCTTTTTCTGTGGCTAAACCAACTAGGCTGGTAATTTAACAATTGTATTCATATTTACAGATGGCATACACGTTTGTTATTAAGGCACATGAAAGTTCACATGTTCCAGAAGCCATTTCTGCCAAAAAATGAATTTTGATTAAAAAACAGTATATTACATTCAAATGGCTCATGTGAAGTAGTGACTCGCGACATACGCCTAGTTTCCTGAAACAGGTCACATATAGTGTATAAGAGGTCATACAATACGTTTTTTAGTGATTCCTATGTTGAAGGTGTAAATAAAATTTGCTGGTTTGTGGTGTGTAATGAAGAGCAATCAGACGCTGCACTTGACACATTTATGAAATTGCTTATTCCAATTACTAATAAACATGCACCCATTGAGAAAATGTAAACTGTTAAATCCCCGTGGATTGATGAGGAATAAAACTTGTATGGTTGAGAGGGTTGAGGCAAAAGGAATGGCAAATAAGTCTGGCAAACATACTGTATTGGCAAACATACTGTAAATTGAGAAATCATGTGACTAAACTGAATAAAAAGAAGAAGAAACTGTACTATGAAACAGAGATAAATTATATAAAGAATGATAGAAAAAGCTTTGGAGCACCTTAAATGAAGTTTTGGGCAAAAAGACTAACTCCGCTCCATCATTCAATGAATCTGATGGCTCATTCATCACAAAATGTACTGATAAGTCAAATAAAATAAAATCAAATTTGATTTGTCACATACACATGGTTAGCAGATGTTAATGCGAGTGTAGCGAAATGCTTGTGCTTCTAGTTCCGACAATACAGTAATAACCAACGAGTAATCTAACCTAACAATTCCACCACAACTACCTTATACACACAAGTGTAAAGGGATAAGAATATGTACATAAACATATATGAATGTGTGGAATGTGTGATGGTACAGAACGGCATAGGCAAGATGCAGTAGATGGTATCGAGTACAGTATATATATATATATATATATATATATATATATATATATATATATATATGAGATGAGTAATGTAGGGTATGTAAACAAAGTGGCATAGTTTAAAGTGGCTAGTGATACATGTATTACATAAAGATGTCAAGATGCAGTAGATGATATAGAGTACAATATATACATATATATATGAGATGAGTAATGTAGGGTATGTAAACATTATATTAAGTGACATTGTTTAAAGTGGCTAGTGATACAGTTTTTCCATCAATTTCCATTCATTTCCATTATTAAAGTGAGCTGGAGTTGAGTCAGTATGTTGGCAGCAGCCACTCAATGTTAGTGGTGGCTGTTTAACAGTTTGATGGCCTTGAGATAGAAGCTTTTTTTCAGTCTCTCGCTCCCTGCTTTGATGCACCTGTACTGACCTCGCCTTCTGGATGATAGCGGGGTGAACAGGCCGTGGCTTGGGTGGTTGTTGTCCTTGATATTGCCAACTACTTTAATGATTTTTTAATTGGCAAGGTTAGCAAACGTAGGCATGACATTCCAACAACAAATTCTAAACATCTATGCATAACTGACCAAATTTTTAAAGACAAGCATTGTAATTTAGAATTCAGTAAAGTGAGTGTAGAAGAGGTGAAAAAATGATTGTTGTATCAACAATGACAAGCCACCTGGGTCTGACAACATGGATGGAAAATTACTGAGGATGATAGCAGATGATATTGCCACTCCTATATGCCATCTCTTCAATCTAAGCCTACAGGAAAGTATCTTCCCTCAGGCCTGGAGGGAAGCAAAAGTCACCCTTTACTGGCTCAAACAGCCGGCCAATCAGCTTGTTACCAACACTTAGTAAACTTTTGGAAAAAATAGTGTTTGACCAGATACAATGCTATTTCACAGTAAACAAATTAACAACAGATTTTCAGCACTTACATGGAAGGGAACTCAACATGTACTGCACTTACACAAATTACTGATGATTGGCTGAGCGAAATTGATAATACAAATATTGTTGGAGCTGTTTTGTTTGACATCAGTGCAACTTTTGACATTATCAATCATAATCTGCTGTTGGAAAAACTTGTGTTATGGCTTTACATGCCCTGATATATTGTGGATTGAGAGTTACCTGTCTAACAAAACACAGAGGGTGTTTTTAATGGAAACCTCTCCAACATAATCCGGGTAGAGACAGGCATTCCCCTGGGCAGCTGTCTGAGGCCCCTCACTTTTTTCAATCTTTACTAATGACCTGCCAAGGGCTCTGAGTATAGCCTGTGTGTCTATGTACTGTATCCTGATGACTCAACACTATACACATCAGCTACCACAGCAAGTAGAATCACTGCAACACTTAACAAAGAGCTGCTGTTAGTTTCAGATTGGGTGGCAAGAAATAAGTTAGTCCTAAATATTTCCAAAACAAAAAGTGTTTTATTTGGGACAAATCATTCACTAAACCCTAAACCTCAACTAAATCTTGTTATGAATAATGTGGGAATTGAGAAAGTTAATAAGGAGACGAAACTGCTTGGAGTAACCCTGAATTGTAAACTGTCATGGTCAAAACATTTTGATGCAACAGTAGCTAAGATGGGGAGAGGTCTGTCATAATGAAGTGTAGTGGCCTGAGGGCACACACTTAATGTGCGCTGACCAACTGGCAAGTGTCTTCACTGACATTTCCAACCTCTTCCTGTCTGAATCTGTAATACCAACATGTTTCATGCATACTACCATTGTCCCTGTGCCCAAGAACACTAAGGTACCCTGCCTAAATGACTACTGAACCATGCTTTGAAAGGCTGGTCATGGCTCACATCAACACCATTACACCAGAAATCCTAGATCCACTCCAGATCCACAGATGATGCAATCTCTATTGCACTCCACACTACCCTTTCCCACCTGGACAAAAGGAACACCTATGTGAGAATGCTTTTCATTTACTACAGCTCAGCGTTCAACACCATAGTGCCCTCAAAGCTCATCACTAAGCTAAGGACCCTGGGACTAAAACACCTCCCTCTGCAACTGGATCCTGGACTTCCTGATGGGCTGCCCACAGGTGGTAAGGGTAGGTAACAACACATCCACCACTCTGATCCTCAACACTGGGGCCCCTCAGGGGTGCGTGCTCAGTCCCCTTCTGTACTCCCTGTTCACTCATGACTGCACGACCAGGCATGACTCCAACACCATCAGTAAGTTTCCCGATGACACAACAGTGGTAGGCCTGATCACCGACAACGACGAGACAGCCTATAGAGAGGAGGTCAGAGACCTGGCCATGTGGTGCCAGGACAACAACCTCTACCCCAACATGATCAAGACAAAGGAGATGTTTGTGGACTACAGGAAAAGGAGGACCGAGCCCGCCCCCATTCTCATAGATGGGGCTGTAGGGGAGCAGGTTGAGAGCTTAAAGTCCCTTGGTGTCTACAGCTGCACCATCGAGTGCATCTTGACTGGTTGCATCACTGCCTGGTATGGCAACTGCTCGGCATCCGACTGCAAGGCACTACAGAGGGTAGTGTGAACGGACCATCCAGGACCTCTATACCAGGCGGTGTCAGAGGAAGGCCCTAAAAATTGTCAAAGACTCCAGCCACCCTAGTCATAGACTGTTCTCTCTGCTACCGCATAGCAAGTGGTACCGGAGTGCCAAGTCTAGGTACAAGAGGCTTCTAAACAGCTTCTTTCCCCAAGCCCTAAGACTCCTGAACATCTAATCAAATGGCTACCCAGACTATTTGCATTGCCCCCCCTTTCTTTTACGCTGCTGCTACTCTCTGTTATTATCTATGCATAGTCACTTTAATAACTCTACCTAGATGTACATATTACCTCAATTGTCTTGCGTAGTCGATGCCCCCGCACATTGACTCTGTACCGGTACCCCCTGTACATAGCCTCACTATTGTTATGTTACTGCTGCTCTTTAGTAATTTTTCTTTTCTTTTATTATTTTTTTCATGCATTTTTAAAATATGTTTTTTTAAACTGTATTGTTGGTTAAGGGCTTGTAAGTAAGCATTTCACTGTTGTATTCGGTGCATGTGACAAAATGTGATTTGATTTTGATTTGTTGGTCCAGACTAGACTGTGTTCAATGCTGCCCCCTGCTGTTTATTTACATAGCAGCAACCAGATCAGGCCTAGACCTCTTTCTGACGCACCGACTAGATGCTCTTCCATCTGACTAGTCCCCAGCTGTGTGTCTTTTGCTCTGTTCTATTCTGGTATTTCTGTTCTATTGCTGCTGTAGTTGTAAAGCCTATAGTAATTTACAGATTTGTTGTTGATCTTGATGTGCCACTGCCTCACTGCCTTTGCTATTTCATATTAGGTACAATTTGATGATGTGTCATTGCCGCTCACGGTTGTCTTGTGTTTTCTTTTGTGTGTTTGTGTGTATGTGTACCTGCTTGCCTGTCTGTGCGTCTGCTTGTGTGTTTGTGTGTGTGTTCCAGATGACGTGCTGGCCAGGGATGCCGGGGAGTGTGTAATCTGTCTGGAGGAGCTGCAGCAAGGAAACACCATTGCCAGACTGCCGTGCCTCTGCATCTATCACAAAAGGTGAGACGGTGGGACTACTCAAATGGCACCATGTCCCTTATATAGTGAACTACTTTTGATTAGGGTCAATTGGGGGCTCTGGCCAAAAGTAGGTTGCCACAGGAAATAGGGTGCCATTTTAGGACACACCTTCAGACTGAGCTCAGTTCCTGATCCTGACTGTACAATACGCACGCAGGCTCACAGGATTACACACAGCCTGAAATGACCTCTAGATTAATTATACTCAGTGGGGCAATACATTTAGGCCCTAGCGATGTACTGTAGCTAAGGCCAGAGAGATATGTGCATTCATGTGATGATGGTGGGTTTTCTCCTCTTTCTGTTCAGCTGTATAGACTCCTGGTTTGAGATCAATCGTTCCTGCCCTGAGCATCCTTCAGACTGACTGACCTCTGTGCTCCTACTCCTACTGTTCAAGGTGAGAGCATCTCCTCACCTCCTTCTCTTCCACACAGGAGACTGGTGACACGAGGTGTTTCAAAGAACATTATGATCCACATAGCTCACTCACTCGCTGCATAATGCATACGCAGTACGCACACATATGACCACCCTCAATTAAACTCACATTCTTAATCAGTTGGAAGCTAGAGCATACTGTAAGCGTAACTTATGCACTCGAAATAACCTTCTGAACTGTCTTTGTGTATCCACTTTAATGTATGGTTAACATCTCCCCTCCATTTCTCTCTTTATCTATCAGGACACTTTATGTTCCTATCATGGATATCTGGACACTGAAGTAACCAAAAAAACTAAACAATCAAAACAACATCTATCAAAACATCTATCAATTGATCTATCAATCTATCAAGAGAATTCCTAGCAAACGGAACCAAAAGAAAAAACATTAAGCTTATACTTTCACTTCCACATGCATAAAAGAGTGCCCCTCCTCCCTGCCACCTCCCCCCTAGCCCTAAAGGCTGCTAACTGCCGGTCCCTATGTTGGCCCAACTAGGCTGACCATCCCAACTGCCTCACCAGGCTGCTTGGCCCCCCAGCCAGCCAGTCACCAAGCCACATGGACTGGTCCTCTCTGGGCTCCTCCGGGGGTCTGGCCCTTGCTCTGCTCTGCCTTCCATTTTGCCTCCTGAGTTTGGCCCTGCCTGGCTCCATATCACTCATCTGGATCCAGCCATCTCATGGCCTTCTTCAGGAAGAAACAGAGGAGGATAATGAAGATTAAGAAAAAGATGAAGAATAGGGCTGGATGAACCCTATGTGCCAGGGCAGGGTCGACTCCCAGGACTTTGTCTGGTAATGCAACAAAATGCTTTCCCCCAATCCCCAGAGTTACAACACCCACCCACCCAATCATTAGTTGAAGAGACATGCGCTTGTCTTAGTCTTTACTTTGAGGTGGAGCAGCGATATGTGAAGTGCAGCATTGGTGTGGCAGGCAGGGTCTGTCTATGTAGGTTTCTGTTTGGGTTATGTGTGTGTATGTGTGTGTGTGTGTGTGTGTGGAGGGGTGTAGATAATGCTTCTATATGTGTCGGGGCAGTGAAAATATCAGTCAGACTACACTTGTTCTGTGTGCGTTAGTGTGTGGAGGGGTACGTCGTTTATGCTTGGTGGTGGGTGAAAGTGTGTGAGTGTGCTTATGTGTCGTGGGGGACTGTTGGGGGTCGTTGGTTTATGTTTTTCTATGTTCTGGGGCTGTGAGGATGACGTCCGTAAGCATACATGTGGTGTGGTTGAGGTTGGGGTGATGATGCAGCCATCTCTGTAGTGTGAGAGCCTGATTTGCTAAAGGGTCAAATAGAAGTCTGAGACAATACTAAGTGTTGGTCTGTGTTTGAAATGTTTACAATTTAGATGTCCATTTTCCCTGTGTGAATGTGGTATCGCTCCCTTTATTTTGCTAATGTTTACAGTTACATAAAATCGACATGACATACACACTCTTTCTCCTTGCTTTTGTCCACCAGGTTTTTGCTGCAATGGGGAAACGCTGACCAGAATTAGTCATTTCCCTATAAGGGCCTTGAGTGTGTTCATGTGTGTGTATGTTTGATGCCTCTTGGTCGAAGCTACTGTCTGTGCCCCACATGTTTTCTAATGAAATAGGTCAGGTCCTCTCTGGTTGTGTTGGCTGATGTGACTTAATGTAATGGACGTATTAAAGACCTATCAACCCAAAAATGACAGTCACATCGTGGAGCTATTCCGGGGTTATAACTTATTTATTCACATTTAACAAGATTTGTTTTCGCAAAACTGTCAGAAAACATACATTACCCTTCAGAATGCCTCTAGTGTATAAAGAATAACAGAATGATGATTCTGGAAGAAAAAAACTAACATAGCTCAACAAATGGGTGAATATTTTTTCAATTTCTGTAGGGTGAAAATGTAGAGAATATAGTACCTGTGAGGCCACTATAAACAATTCATTAGCAAGCAGACAACCACCAAGCTTCAACTGAACAAGGAACACAGGGAAGACAGACTACTAGTCAGTTATGATAGAGTATACTATACATATTCATGTCTCTTACTAACTGTATCCCTGCCCGACTCTGCTAAAGGGCCATATACCTTGATTTCATTTAATGTTTTGAGATGACTTTTTTTCCAAGGATGTGAATGGGTGCCTGTTTTGGAGGTACCAACTAATTGTTTGATGATTTTGATGTGCAATCTGTGGGATGAATACTGATAATGATATATACACAGTATCAGTCAAAAGTTTGGACACAGCAACTCCTTCAAGGGTTTTTCTTTATTTGTACTATTTTCTACACTGTAGAATAATAGTGAAGACGTCAAAACCTTCAAATACCACATATGGAATCGTGCAGTAACCAAAAAAGTGTTAAATAAATCAATATATGTTTTATATTTTAGATTCTTCAAAATAGCCACCCATTGCCTTGATGACAGCTTTGCACTCCATCACTCTTGTTCTTGATCAAATAGCCCTTACAGGCTGCACGTGTGTTGGGTCATTGTCCAGCTGAAAAACAAATGATAGTCCCACTAAGCACAAACCAGATGGGATGGCTTATCGCTGCAGAATGCTGTGTAAACCATGCTGGTTAAGTGTGCCTTGAATTCTAAATATATCACGGATAGTGTCACCAGCAAAGCCCCCCCACACCATCACACCTCCATGCTTCACAGTGGGAACCACACCTGCAGAGATCATCCGTTCACCTACTCTGCATCTCACAAAGACACGGCGGTTGGAACCAAAAATCAAACATTTGGACTCATCAAACCAAAGGACAGATTTCCACTGGTCTAATGTCCATTGCTCATATTTCTTGGCCCAAGCAAGTCTCTTCTTATTATTTGTGTCCTTAAGTAGTGGTTTCTTTGCAGCAATTTGACAATGAAGGCCTGATTCACACAGTCTCCTCTGAACAGTTCATGTTGAGATGTGTCTGTTACTTGAACTCTGTGAAGCATTTCATGCTTGATGGTTTTTACACTTGAAGTTCTTGAAATGTTCCGTATTGACTGACCTTCATGTCTTAAAGTAATGATGGACTGTAGTTTCTCTTTGCTTATTTGAGCTGTTCTTAGCATAATATGAACTTGGTATTTTACCAAATAGGGCCATCTTCTGTACACCACCCCTACCTTGTCACAACACAACTGATTGGCTCAAACTCATTAAGAAGGAATGAAATTCCACAGCTGTTAATTGAAATGCATTCCAGGTGACTACCTCATGAAGCTCGGGCTCCAGCCCAGCTGTCTAAGGCAATTCATCTCAGTGCAAGAGGTGTTACTACAGTCCCTGGTTCGATTCTAGGCTGTATCACATCTGGCCATGATTGGGAGTCCCATAGGGCGGCGCACAATTGGCCCAGCGTCGTCCGGGTTAGGCCGGGTTAAGGCGTCATTGTAAATAAGAGTTTGTTTGTAACTGACTTGCCTAGTTAAATAAAGGTTCAATTAAAAAAAACATTAAGAAAAGCTGGTTGAGAGAATGCCACGAGCGTGCAATACTACCATCAAGGAAAAGGGTGGCTACTTTTTTGGTTACTACATGATTCCATATGTTATTTCATAGTTTTGATGTCTTCACTATTATTCTACAATGTAGAAAATGTGTAAAATAAAGAAAAATGCTGGAATGAGTAGGTGTGTCCAAACGTTTGACTGGTACTGTATATAAATATATATATATAATAAATAAATGACAAAATAAACATGCTTTTTCATGTAATTTCTTTCCTTAACTAGATTCAGGCTTAAATGTTAAGTTTAACAAATCTACTCAATAAATAATGGTGTGCTAATGCTTGTCATTAAGCTACTTTGTTGACCCATCAGGTAATGTTAAAAGGCAAAAGCTGTGTTCTCTTCTGTCCTGAATAGATTGATGGATTCTCTTGAGGAGAAAACTGGGATCACTCCTGTGACTACTTACAGGCGTTATTGCTCTGTTGCATAAAGCCTGGGTTGTTTTTCTCTAGTCTCATTGGCTTGTCTCAACACATGTCACCACTGAGCAAATAAGAATGTAAGAAGAAATCTTTAGAGACATGAGCAACTTCACCATTGCAATATAAATAAATACTTAACTCTATCAGAAGGGGCCATTTACAGTTTAAGTACAGTATGCACATATCAACGGCACAAAACAGAGCAGAAACCAAATGAAACCGATGGATTTAGTTAATTACAAGTAGTCAATAAATAATTTCAAGCCATACAGTTATATTGTAGTAAAATCTAAAGAAGCATTTAATTCTGAGGAACTTAAGAGGATAAACAGAGGACAGACAATAATACACAATTTGCCCTTGGGACTAGTCAGTCACTCACGCTACAAAAACAAGTATACCAAACGTCTGACACCCGGTGGCAGACAGAGGTATTGCATCCCTAAGTAGTACTGTACACTTCATTCATTTATTCAGTGCTCTGTGATAAGGTGATAGCTTCAGTACCTTCAGTTACAGTACCTTCCCAGGATTCATTAGGTTATTGGGGTCCAAAGTGGCCTTGAGGCCCTGCATGACCTCCATGGCAAGGGGTCCCATCTCCTCACGAAGCAACACTCGTTTCCCAGGCCCACCCCGTGCTTCCATGTGCATGTCCCGTCCAGTGCCACTGCTTTTCTATAGAGTGAGAGAGAAACAGAGAAATATGAAGACAGGGATAAGAGAGAATGAGTTCCATGGTGAGGTACAAGGGGCCGATCAATGACGAGGTAGGAAAAACTAGGGAGAAAATATAGAGGAAAGAGAGACCTACAGTACCTGGCCAGTCTCTCTAGTGACCTCATCCTGGTCATTAGGGGTACATGACCATTATACAGGGGACGTTTCCATTTCCAACATAACCCACAATCAGACCTCAAGAGAGAAAGAAGCCGTAAGACACTACTGTGCACACAAACATATACATGGACATCAGTTCCCCAACTAGCGGCCCGAAGGCAGTTTTATTTGGCCCATCCAGTTTCCTGAGCAAAATATTATTATTATTGTTATTAAACTTATATATATATTTTTTATGTTCATTGTTGGACATAAAAGACTGTAAAAACACTAGGAAATCAGCACCAAGTGATTTTCTGGTCCCTCCAGAGATGTTCGATCAAGTCCGGGCTCTGGCTGGGCCATTCAAGGACATTCAGAGACTTGTCCCGAATCCACTCCTGCGTTGTCTTGGCTGTGTGCTTTGGGCTGTAGTCCTGTTGGAAGGTGAACCTTCGCCCCAGTCTGAGGTCCTGAGCGCTCTCGAGCAGGTTTTCATCAAGGATCTCTCTGTACTTTGCTCCGTTCATCTTTTCCTGGATCCTGACTAGTCTCCCAGTCCCTGCCGCTGAATTACATCTCCACCGCATGATGCTGCCACAACCATGCTTCACCATAGGGATGGTGCCAGGTTTCCTCCAGACATGACGCTTGGCATTCAGTCCAAAGAGTTCAATCTTGGTTTCGTCAGACCAGAGAATCTTGTTTCTCATGGTCTGAGAGTCTTTAAGTTCTCACATCTCCACAGATGAACTCTGGAGCTCTGTCAGAGTGATCATCAGGTTCTTATTCACCTCCCTGACCAAGGCCCTTCTCCCCCGATTGCTCAGTTTGACTGGGCTGCCAGCTCTAGGAATAGTCTTGGTCACCAACAGCACACATCAATAAACATTCATGTGTAACAGGAAGCTGGTTTGATGTTGATAATGATGTGTTTTCCTGTGTGCCAAATACACCAGATGTTGTTGTTGTTGTGGGGGGAGGCCAGAGGGAGGTGCTCATTTTGGAAGTGGGCTGCTCATTTGATGGCTACATGGAGAAGGCCTTTGCCCACAACAGCCCCTCGTTGCACGCTTGGACAGCATCGGGTGTAGGTGCAGGCTGGCAACGCTGATATTTTACAGTCTTGGACACATACACAGTCTTGCAGTGCAAGGCCTCCAGATTGCAGGCCTACCAAGACTAGGACAAGGCAGTTGGCTAGGTATTGCTCTATTTCAGCTGTCGTGGACAGCCTGGCTGTTTGGAAAAGGAGGTGCTTTCTGAACCCTTGAGTGACCATGCATGTTTGAATCTTTTTTAAATGTACATTTGATTGGTGGATTCAAATAAAGTGTGTGTGTGTGTGTGTGAGAGACAGGACACACCTGCTCAGTGCCAGAAGGCTGAGCTCACGTGCACAGACTCGTCTCTGCCATGTTGCTGCCTGACTGCTTCACTCAAGGACACTCCATCTTCACCACACACAGAGCGGAATGCAGGGATCACTGCTCCTACTCACCACTCTATTAGGCTAATAATAGCATAATAATATTTAATCCGTAATTGAACAAAGGGACTACACAAGAACCACATAGGCTTACTGCACTTAATTGTTTAAGTGTATACCCTGCATCTATAGACATTATAGGTTGAAAGGTGAAAAAACAGCATAGACAAACATTATATTCATATTATTATAAGCCTTACATAAGTATTCAGACCCTTTGCAATGAGACTTGAAATTGAGCTTAGGTGCATCCTGTTTCCATTGATCATCCTTGAGATGTTTCTACAACTTGATTGGAGTCCACCTGTGGTAAATTTAATTGATTGAACATGATTTGGAAGGCACAGAATGTCTGTATAAGGTCCCACAGTTGACAGTGCATGTCAGAGCAAAAACCAAGCCATTAATTGGAATGTATTGTGTGTAGAGCTCCGGCCGGCCAAACTGAGTAATCGGGGGGAAGGGCCTTGGTCAGGGAGGTGACCAAGAACCCGATGGTCACTCTGACAGAGCTCCAGAGTTCCTCTGTGGAGATGGGAGAACCTTCCAGAAGGAAAAACATCTCTGCAGCACTCCACCATTCAGGCCTTATGGTCGAGTGGCCAGGCGGAAGCCACTACTCAGTAAAAGGCACATGACAGCCCGCTTGGAGTTTGCTAGAAGGAACTTAAAGACTCTCAGATCACAAGAAACAAGGTTCTCTGGCTTTGGCCTGAATGCCAAGTGTTACACCTGGAGGAAACCTGGCACCGCTCAGCACCTGGCCAATACCATCCCTACGGTGAAGCCTAGTGGTGGCAGTATCATGCTGTGGGGGCGTATGCCTTATGGCCAACGTGACATGGTGTGATGAAAGAAACATACAGGAACTCAAATCCTTCTGTTCACCTGATTTAGAATTCCTCACAATCAAATGTAGACCGCATTATCTACCAAGAGAATTCTCTTCGATTATAATCACAGCCGTATATATCCCCCCCCAAGCAGACACATCGATGGCTCTGAACGAACTTTATTTAACTCTCTGCAAACTGGAAACGATTTATCCGGAGGCTGCATTCATTGTAGCTGGGGATTTTAACAAGGCTAATCTGAAAACAAGACTCCCTAAATTTTATCAGCATATCGATTGCGCAACCAGGGGTGGAAAGACCCTGGATCATTGTTACTCTAACTTCTGCGACGCATATAAGGCCCTGCCCCGCCCCCTTTTCGAAAAGCTGACCACGACTCCATTTTGTTGATCCCTGCCTACAGACAGAAACTAAAACAAGAAGCTCCCACGCTGAGGTCTGTCCAACGCTGGTCCGACCAAGCTGACTCCACACTCCAAGACTGCTTCCATCACGTGGACTGGGAGATGTTTCGTATTGCGTCAGACAACAACATTGACATTGACGAATACGCTGATACGGTGTGCGAGTTCATTAGAACGTGCGTTGAAGATGTCGTTCCCATAGCAACGATTAAAACATTCCCTAACCAGAAACCGTGGATTGATGGCAGCATTCGTGTGAAACTGAAGGCACGAACCACTGCTTTTAATCAGGGCAAGGTGTCTGGTAACATGACTGAATACAAACAGTGCAGCTATTCCCTCCGCAAGGCTATCAAACAAGCTAAGCGCCAGTACAGACACAAAGTAGAATCTCAATTCAACGGCTCAGACACAAGAGGCATGTGGCAGGGTCTACAGTCAATCACGGACTACAGGAAGAAACCCAGCCCAGTCACGGACCAGGATGTCTTGCTCCCAGGCAGACTAAATAACTTTTTGCCCGCTTTGAGGACAATACAGTGCCACTGACACGGCCTGCAACGGAAACATGCGGTCTCTCCTTCACTGCAGCCGAAGTGAGTAAGACACAACGTGTTAACCCTCGCAAGGCTGCAGGCCCAGACGGCATCCCCAGCCGCGCCCTCAGAGCATGCACAGACCAGCTGGCCGGTGTGTTTACGGACATATTCAATCAATCCCTATACCAGTCTGCTGTTCCCACATGCTTCAAGAGGGCCACCATTGTTCCTGTTCCCAAGAAAGCTAAGGTAACTGAGCTAAACGACTACCGCCCGTAGCACTCACATCCGTCATCATGAAGTGCTTTGAGAGACTAGTCAAGGACCATATCACCTCCACCCTACCTGACACCCTTGACCCACTCCAATTTGCTTACCGCCCAAATAGGTCCACAGACGATGCAATCTCAACCACACTGCCCTAACCCATCTGGACAAGAGGAATACCTATGTGAGAATGCTGTTCATCGACTACAGCTCGGCATTCAACACCATAGTACCCTCCAAGCTCGTCATCAAGCTCGAGACCCTGGGTCTCGACTCCGCCCTGTGCAACTGGGTACTGGACTTCCTGACGGGCCGCCCCCAGGTGGTGAGGGTAGGCAACAACATCTCCTCCCCGCTGATCCTCAACACTGGGGCCCCACAAGGGTGCGTTCTGAGCCCTCTCCTGTACTCCCTGTTCACCCACGACTGCGTGGCCATGCACGCCTCCAACTCAATCATCAAGTTTGCGGACGACACAACAGTGGTAGGCTTGATTACCAACAACGACGAGACGGCCTAGAGGGAGGAGGTGAGGGCCCTCGGAGTGTGGAGTCAGGAAAATAACCTCACACTCAACGTCAACAAAACTAAGGAGATGATTGTGGACTCAGGAAACAGCAGAGGGAACACCCCCCCATCCACATCGATGGAACAGTAGTGGAGAGGGTAGCAAGTTTTAAGTTCCTCGGCATACACATCACAGACAAACTGAATTGGTCCACTCACACAGACAGCATCGTGAGGAAGGCGCAGCAGCGCCTCTTCAACCTCAGGAGGCTGAAGAAATTCGGCTTGTCACCAAAAGCACTCACAAACTTCTACAGATGCACAATCGAGAGCATCCTGGCGGGCTGTATCACCGCCTGGTATGGCAACTGCACCGCCCTCAACCGTAAGGCTCTCCAGAGGGTAGTGAGGTCTGCACAACGCATCACCGGGGCAAACTACCTGCCCTCCAGGACACCTACACCACCCGATGCTACAGGAAGGCCATAAAGATCATCAAGGACATCAACCACCCGAGCCACTGCCTGTTCACCCCGCTGTCATCCAGAAGGCGAGGTCAGTACAGGTGCATCAAAGCTGGGACCGAGAGACTGAAAAACAGCTTTTATCTCAAGGCCATCAGACTGTTAAACAGCCACCACTAACATTGAGTGGCTACTGCCAACACACTGTCAATGACTCTGACTCTACTCCAGCCACTTAATCATGGGAATTGATGGGAAATGATGTAAATATATCACTAGCCACTTTAAACAATGCTACCTTATATAATGTTACTTACCCTACATTGTTCATCTCATATGCATACGTTGATACTGTACTCTATATCATCGACTGCATCCTTATGTAATACATGTATCACTAGCCACTTTAACTATGCCACTTGGTTTACATACTTATCTCATATGTATATACTGTACTCGATATCATCTACTGTATCTTGCCTATGCTGCTCTGTACCATCACTCATTCATATATCCTTATGTACATATTCTTTATCCCCTTACACTGTGTATAAGACAGTAGTTTTTTTGGAATTGTTAGTTAGATTACTTGCTCGTTATTACTGCATTGTCGGAACTAGAAGCACAAGCATTTCGCTACACTCGCATTAACATCTGCTAACCATGTGTATGTGACAAATAAAATTTGATTTGATTTGATTTTTTCAGTGGTCAGGACTGAGAGTCTAGTCAGGGTTGAGGGGAAGACGAATGGAGCAAAGTATAGAGAGATCCTTGATGAAAACCTGCTCCAGAGCGCTCAGGACCTCCGTCTGGGACGAAGGTTCACCCCCCAACAGGACAACAACTCTATGCACACAGCCAAGACAAGGCAGGAGTGGCTTCGGGATAAGTCATTGAATTTCCTTGAGTGGCCCTGCCAGAGCTCGAACTTGAACCCAATCAAACATCTCTGGAGAGAACTGAAAATAGCTGTGCAGTGACACACAGCTATTTCACCAAGCAAAAACAAAGCAAAAAAATGTTTTTTTTTTCCCATTATGGGGTGTTGTGTGTAAATTGATGAGGGGAAAAAACAATTTAATCCATTTTAAAATAAGGCTGTAATGTAAAAAAATGTGGAAAAAGTCTGAATACGTTCCGAATGCACTGTATATGTCCTTTTAAATATACCATCTGACCATCATACACGCATAAACACTCCAATAACTTTATTATCTACACAATTCATTCATTATTTTACCCATTCGTCAAAAGATGCGTTTGGTTGCTGGTTGAGGCTTACGATATAAGAGAAGCACAGAGAGGCCAGAAATAGCCAGACTTAAAAATTGGGTTAAGAAACCGAAGTTGGGTTTTGGAGAAACGGCATCAGTGTGTGCAAGCAATACAGAGGAAGAAGGCACCGCAAAATAGTGGTGAACGCATAAACGTGGTCATGGAAAACAAGGAAGAAGGAGAAGAGCCGAGTGCAGTGGGAAGATGTGTGTTGAGGAAGAATGGCGCCAAGTAAAAACCGTATTCTGCTGTCGCTGATGGCTCAGAAATTGAACCTGACAAGAGTGAGGATGAATTACCTGTGGTGGCAAGTGTTGTGACGACCTCCAAGTCCGAGCCTGACGGTCATGCAAAGGGGTGAGTGGGAGTGAGATTTTGGGAGAAAGTAGATCCCTGCCTTTTGGCTGATCCATATGCAGTCTCGGGCCAGGGTAGAAAAGAAGTCGGGTACTGTTTAAACGGTGAAGCTAGCTCAGCTGCAGAAAAGTACTGGTGATATTAATTTGAATTAAATAGTGGTATATAGGCGTATGGTTAGTTGGTGTTGCAATGTTTTCCCCCCGTCCTTTAACATTTTTGTATCACGAAATAGAACGTAATTGACTACACACTACCGCACAGTAGGTGGCGGCATGCACAAACAAAATGTGCGAACGCCATGCTACCGAAGAAAAAGAAAATATGCGTTTTTGATTGGACACCCTATATAAAATTGCTTTTGACTAAAATGAAAACGTGTCAGTTTCACGAGGTTGGAGTAATAAGATGTTCAACTACTTAAGACATTGGCTAGAAATTCGGTTGTGCCTTTAGATTTCAAGAAAGTTCAGGAATAATTTTTCACTTATCTCATTGACTTCTAAACCCCAAACCTCAGTTTCTACGAGTTACCACAACTACAAAGTCAAGATTGGCTATATCAGTAGCAGTTAAATGTGCCTACATGTAATCGAAAATGTAATCTACTTCATCCCCAAAAGTAATTGTTTTAATTGCTTTATTAAAAAAAAAAAAATGTTAATCATGAGATGGCCATAAACAATAACTAGTAATGCTGTATACTCCAAGAAAGGTTCAAATCTCATCTTTATGGTAAGAAAGTGTAATACATTGCTGAGGTGTAGTCACTTTTGAGGACACAAGCTCAAGTGCACAGTAAAAACATGATACATATATGAAAATATGAAATATTATACTGCATATGATTTATTTCCTATTCAACAACACTGTATGAATAAGGCTTGAAATTACTTGTATGCTATCTAAAGATAGAATAATCAATTTATACAATGACTAACTAGAAGATTTCATCTTATATATAACTGTAAAATACATATCTGTATGTTTAGTGTTAGAGAAAATGTGCATATTTTCTGATCAAAACGTCTGCCCCCATTGCTGTGAACGTCTCACAGAGCTCTAGCTTGGCTTCCTGAACTCTTCTTTCATCTCATATTACTCTTGTCCGGCTATTTTTTTGTTATTTAACTACGCAAGTCAGTTATGAACAAATTCTTATTTTACAATGACGGCCTACCCCAGCCAAACCCTCCTGTAATAACTCGGACAATGCTAGGCCAAATGTGTGCCTCCCTATGGGACTCATGATCAGGGCCGGTTCTGATACAGCCTGGGATCAAACCAGGGTCTGTAGTGACGCCTCTAGCACTGAGATGCAGTGCCTTAGACTTGGGTGTCTATGACAAACAGAAAGTGTTTTTTGTTTCAATTCTATGAATTGTTTTAGATGAATGGCTATAAATTGATTTCTGAATGTGCTAACTGCTGTGCTACAGGGTAAAGATTGCAGGCATGTGCTTTGTCAGTGGCTGTGATGTAGGGTTCAGCCAGGAATGGATGGACAGTCGTAAGAGCAAATTAAATGGTAGGAGGGACATTCCAGCTTCACGTCATTTCAGATTTCACATCCTACATCACACAGACTCAGAAAATATACAACTGTGTCGCTGGACACCTGGGCTATTGCTCAATGCAAGCCACTTCGATCTACGGTGTCCACAGATCAAATTATAAGCAAATATGTGGGTTGAAACCAGTACCAAAATCACGCAGGTCACCCAACATAATGCCACAGATGTCTCATGTTTTGAGGGAGCATGCAATTGACATGCTGACTGCTGACTGCAGGAATGTCCACCAAAGCAGGTGCCAGAGAATTGAATGTTAATTTGTCCACCATAAGCCACCTCCAATGTTGTTTTAGAGAATTTGGTAGTACGTCGAACTGGCCTCACAACCGCAGACCATGTGTATGGCGTTGTGTGAGCGAGCGGTTTGCTGATATCAATGTTGTGAACAGGGTGGCGGTGGCGGCGGGGTTATGGTATGGGCAGGCAGGCATGGACCATTTGAATGCACAGAGATACAGTGACAAGGTCCTAAGGCCCATTCTCGTGCCATTCATCCGCCACCATCATCTCATGTTTCAGCATGATAATGCACAGCCCCATGTTACAGGATCTGTACACAATTCCTGGAAGCTGAAAATGTCCCAGTTCTTCCATTGCCTGCACACTCATCCAACATGTCACCCCTTGAGCATGTTTTGGATGCTCTGGATCCAGTTCCCTCCAATATCCAACATCACACAGTCATTGATGAGGAGTGGGACGTAATTTCACAGGACACAATGAACAGCCTGATCAACTCTATGAGAAGGAGATGTGTTGCGCTGCATGAGGCAAATGGTGGCCACACCAGATACTGACTAATTTTCTGATCCACACACCTACCTTTTAAAGGTATCTGTGACCAGCAGATACATATCTGTATTCCCAGTCACGTGAACTCCATAGATAATGGCATAATATTATTTTTTTATTGACTGATTTCCTTATATGAACTGTACATTTTTTAAAACTGTTGCATGTTGTGTTTATATTTTTGTTCAGTGTATTTACTAGGCTATTAGGTCCAATTAAATGAGAGATTCGCATGGTAATTTGTTGTATGGCTCCTTCGGGAATATGAAACCATCACAGCCAGAAAAGAGGAGGAATATATTCTGGAATGGTTATGAAAATAAAATAGTAAAACTATTCCTATTTCTAATGATACGATTCCGATGTCTAATTATTTTAGATTCTAAAAATAAAACACATAGATTTTCGCTCTTCTCACTAATGGCAAATGGTTGCATTCTTGTGAATAAGCTTTTCATCATATGTCCCATTTGCACAAAAGACTTACTTGCCAGCTTGCAATACAATTTTCAAGCACTAGAAAATGTGCGTAGGCATGGTCTAAAGTTTGCGGGGAGGTCAGCACATTCTCACGTCAAGTTACATTTTTATAAATGCCTGCTTTTGGGGTGTATTTTGTACGTAAGCACGGTTGAACTCTGTGTCCATACTGACTAAAGAGAATGTGTTTGACTATTTCCCTCCAAAGGCATTCTAAATAATTCACATTTGTAAAAAGCATTGTCTTTGGAGTTGTGAATCATAGTCAACGCTACAATTGACCTAATGTGATGTGGTTGGAAAGGCCTCCCCTATAGACCGCTATGCCTCGCTATGCCTCACCCATATATAAATATGTGAAGAATGTATTCTCCCCATTATGCTCCTTCATCTCCTCCGCATACCTAATTATAGACACGCTGGCTGTTCAATTGCATAGGCCATAATAGTTTTCTGCTCTCTCGACTTCAGAACAGACATTTTCCTCTAGGCCTTTCCGCCTGCTTCAGCCCTAGCGCGCCATAGGAGAGAACATCCTCCGAATAAGACCGGAGTTAGCTGGAATGCTTTGACGTCAGTAGCAGGCCAACCCAGGCCAGCGCTCAGAGCCGATCAGACGGAGGTGAATGCACGAATAGGCTAGCCTACTGCAGAGAGAGACGCACTCACATCGAGCATCCCTGTTGCCTCGTCATTTGCGGAGACATCGGGGCACGCAACCACTACGCACCTGGCACAGTCAATACAACAGGGCGAGGGGAAAATATTGTGTAATAGCGTTATTAAGATTTTAACACATCAAGTAGGCTAGTATTCTTGGTATAGAAAGAAGTGCATTGCTGTTTACAGTGGTGTGTCGCTCCACTAGCCTCAAGGATAAACGCATTTTCCTAACAATGGTAAGTATTTCTTTTTTTAAAAATCTTTAAGCTAACTATATTCCCACTCTTAGCAATTTAAGAATGATCTATTTTGGCTATAATGTTATTGTCAGATTTCGGTGCCAGATGTGAACGATAAGTCTATGTTTATGCATTTCATCAGATGCGTAGGCTAGTCAGTGTATGTGTATTTTACGAACTCGGGACTGCGAACTCAGGACTGATTGCGGAGTGGAAGTTTAACGTTACCAGTCGAAATTAAAGCAAGTGTTTACGATGGGCTGTTATAGCCTACTGCTGGTATTCATGTCCATGTGGAGACTAGAATGATCATAATTTGTACTTTGATAACAAGATATATGTGCTGGCAGCTTTTACATAAAATTATACCGACTAACTTATGATCCATCCTCTCCAATACCTCTGTCATACAAAACTTTCACAATGCTTTAAACTACATTTAAAGATATGTTTATGTTAATGATGTTTATGTTAATGATATATATTTGTGTAACTGTTTGGTAAGGATATCTTAATTCATTAAAGGTCCAATGCAGCCGTTTTCATTGCAATATTATAACATTTATGGTTAACAGTTAAGTACCTTACTGTGATTCTTTTCAATTAAAATGATCGAAAAGACACAAAAATAGCTTTCTTATTATTCTATTCATTCATATACCGCCTGGTGATGTCACCGGGCTAGCCAATACTCCATCCCACCAAAACAGACATTTCACAATTTTCACAATTTCACAGGATAACTCCAACCTTGTAGTGTGGAAATATATATATTGTAACGACCCTGGGTTTATAAGCGCGGATATCGACTCTGCAGCTCGAGCATGCTTTTTGGGCACAGTCGATAGCGCTCTGGACTTTGGATTAGAAGGTTGAGAATTCAAGACCTGCTCCCTGCCCGTTTCATTACAATATATATACAACACACAAAATCACGTTTTTGACTGCACTGGGCCATGAATGGGACATGATGATAATGATTGTAGTACAGGGGATGATGAGTAAAATGATTGTGAGACCAAGTCTAAGTTTACCCATTTGTTATGTGTGTGTTGCCCTTTGTTAGGGAGTAGCACGTTTGGTGGCATCTCACAGTGCAGTGTGTGATCACTCCCCATCTCTCATAACTCTGTAGGCTATTGTTCGTTACTGTAACAAAAGAGCTGGTTCCTGGCCTGCACCTTGTCTTTCTATTGCCTTGCCATCCCCAGGGAGCACGGGCCAACTCTGAGTCATCACAGGACTGCCAACCAGATAGGAAGATAGAGAGCAAGGGGGAGAGGAGAGAGGGAGAGAGATGGAAAGGGTGGAGGAGAATACAGATGGGGTGATTGAATAGCAGAGAAAAGTCCAAGTGAACTAACAGAGTGCGTGTGTATATATAGCCAGCGTGCATGTGAGTGTGTGTGAGACAATGCATACGTGTGTACATGTGACTGCTTGTAACTCTCCATACTTTATTCTGAGCAGAACGGGACAGTGTCCCCTGGTTCAGAGAGGAGAGAGCAGGCAGGTCACAGGAGAAGCATGCAGCTACAGACACAACTCACTCAACCCTGTACTTCTCCTCCAATAGAATTACAATTCTATTTCAATTCCTATTAATATTAACATGCTGTTCCATACAAAGAGAGACAGAAGAAATAGAGGAGTTGTGATGTGATAAGAGTTTAAATGCTGGAAATGAGTGTGGAATTGAATTCTCTGTGTGATAATGACTGAATTAAGAATTCAGAAGAGAGAGTGCTCTCTCAAGTCTCTCTGCTCCCCTATTCTCACGGTGACCTCACCATTTTGAATATTGCATGATGGGAACAAGTGAGATGAGATCCTACATATGGAAACCCCACTCCGTTCCTCCATCACCCATAACCCCTCCCTCCTCTTTCCCCATCACTATCCTCATTCCATTACCCTCCTCCCTCCCCTTTCCTCCTTCCATCCCGATCTACTCTCCTTTGATAAGAGACAGAATTGTTATTTATTTATTTATTTTATTTTATATATTTTATTTAACCTCTATTTAACTAGGCAAGTCAGTTAAGAACGAATTCTTATTTACAATGACGGCCTACCACGGCCAAACCCGGACGACGCTGGGCCAATTGTGTGCCGCCCTATGGGACTCCCAATCACGGCCGGATGTGATTCAGCTTGGAGTCATTTTTTTAAAGAAATGTATTTATTTCACCTTTATTTAACCAGGTAGGCCAGTTGAGAGCAAGTTCTCATTTACAACTGCGACCTGTCCAAGATAAAGCAAAGCAGTGCGACAAAAACAACAACACAGAGTTACACATAAACAAATGTACAGTCAATAGCACAATAGAAAAATCTATGTACAGTGTGTGCAAATGTAGAAGAGTAGGGAGGTAAGACAATAAATAGGCCATAGAGGTGAAATAATTACAATTTAGCATTAACACTGGAGTGATAGATGTGCAGATGAAGATAGGCAAGTAGAGATACTGTGGTGCAAAATAGCAAGAGGATAAGTAACAATATGGGGATGAGGTAGTTGGGTGTGCTATTTATAGATTGGCTGTGTACAGGGATAGTGATCGGTAAGGTGCTCTGACAGCTGATACTTAAAGTTAGAGAGGGAGATATAAGACTCCAACTTCAGTGATTTTTGCAATTCGTTCCATTCGTTGGCAGCAGAGAACTGGAAGGAAAGGCGGCCAAAGGAAGTGTTGGCTTTGGGGATGACCAGTGAAATATACCTGCTGGAGCACGTGCTACGGGTGGGTGTTGCTATGGTGACCAGTGAGCTGAGATAAGGTGGGACTTTACCTTGCAAAGACTTATAGATGACCTGAAGCCAGTGGGTTTGGCGACGAATATGTAGTGAGGGCCAGGCAACGAGAGCGTACAGGTCGCAGTGGTGGGTAGTACAGTGCCTTGCGAAAGTATTCGGCCCCCTTGAACTTTGCGACCTTTTGCCACATTTCAGGCTTCAAACATAAAGATATAAAACTGTATTTTTTTGTGAAGAATCAATAACAAGTGGGACACAATCATGAAGTGGAACGACATTTATTGGATATTTCAAACTTTTTTAACAAATCAAAAACTGAAAAATTGGGCGTGAGCCTTCCTCTGACACCACCTGGTAGAGAGGTCCTGGCCGTACACACTTCCGTCTGTGGCTCTCACACTCTACAATGTGCAGTTTTGTCACACAACGCAATGCCACAATTGTTTCAAGTTTTGAGAGAGTGTGCAATTGCCATTCTGACTAGAGGAATGTACACCAGAGCTGTTGCCAGATAATTTAATGTTAATTTCTCTACCATAAGCCGCCTCCAACGTTGTTTTAGAGAATTTGGTAGTACGTCCTCTGACCTCACAACCGCAGACCACGTTCAAGCATGGTGGTGGCTGCATCATGTTATGGGTATGCTTGGCAAGGACTTGGGAGTTTTTTTATAATAAAAAGAAAAGGAATAGAACTAAGCACAGGCACAATCCTTGAGGAAAACCTAGTTCTGTCTCCTTTCCAACAGACACTGGGAGACAAATTCACCTTTCAGCAGGACAATAACCTAAAACACAAAGCCAAATACACACTTGAGTTGGTCGGCTTGAAAATCTATGGCAAGAATTGAAAATGTCTGTCTAGCAATGATCAACAGCCAACTTTAAGAATGTTTTAAGAATAATGTGCAAATTTTGTACAATCCAGGCATGCAAAGCTCTTAGAGACTTTCCCAGAAAGAATCACAGCTGCAATTTCTGCCAAAGGTCAAGACATATTAGTGTTTTCTTTTTCATGGCATTTTTTTTTGTACAGATGTTAGATTTTTTTCTCCCACTTTGACATTGCAGTTAATGTTGTGTAGATCGTTGACAAAGAATGACAATTACATCCATTTCAATCCCACTTTGTAACAAAATGTGAAGAAGAAAATGATGGGTGTGAAGACTTCCTGAAGGCACTGTATATCATCCATGTCCTTGTTCAGCCACGATTCCGAGTAACATAGGATATTATTACAGTTCTTCCGGTCCCATTGATAGGATAGTCTTGAACGGAGCCTGTCCAGTTTATTCTCCAGTGGTTGTATGTACGCCAATAGAATGCAGGGTAGAGGCGGTTTATTCCCTCGCCAACGTAGTTTCTCCAGAGTGCACGCACTTTGGCTTCACTTACTGTACGCTGGTTCTTTCCTCTCTGAGTTTTGGGGATTAGGACCTAGTCCGGGGTGAGCAGTATGTCCTGCACTTCCGACTCATTGATGTAGAAATCTTTATCCAAAGATCGTTGTTAGAATGTCCAGAAGCTCTATTCGGTCATAAGAAATGATGGTGGAAACAATATGTAGAAAAATAGTTACGATCAATGCAAAAGAAACACCCAAAATAGCAGAATTGATAAGGAGCATGTAAAACAACCGCTATCCAATCAAGCGCCATGTCTTGTGTGTGCATGTTTGCGCGCGCGTGTGTGGCAGTGGATTTGTCCATATCCACTCTGGTCCTTGTGTTAAGTGCAGTACCTCTATTGCTTGTTTGTCTGGTATGTTCACCTAGGTACAATGTGTTCTCAGCCTTTCTGCTCAGCTAGCACCAGGCACCATAAGAATAGATATTCTCACTCATTTTCTCAAGATGTTTGCAAACAAACATGCTAAGTTTGCTGAAATCCTGATGCTTTAGCATTGTTTATTAATGTTTGTGTGCATGTGCCTGTGAGTGTGTGTATGTGCATGAGAGAAATATACAGTATGTGTTAGTTGTCAGTTGTGTGTGTCTGTGTGTTTATAACAGTGAAAGTCATCTCCCCAGCGGAAGCCTGGTCCCTGTTTGAACACTATCAGAAGGAAACAGGGTTGTTTCCTCCCTGCTCCCTGTAGGACGCAGCGGTCTCACACTGTGCTGTTTTAGGCCTGTTCTGCTTTGGTAGCTGACAAGAGAGGCAGTGAAAGCCACAGTGAATAGGAGGGTGGCATTCTCTTTCAGTCTCTCAGTCTCTGTTCTCTTTCCCTTTCTCATCTCTCCCCACTGTCTATCTCTTTCTCACATCTCCCTTCTATTTTACAGTCTACCACAGCACAGCTTGTGCACTGAACCTTGTTTAGCATAACTGCTGTTTCTCTCAAATGGAAACATAAAAGCTCTATCCCAAGAACAGATCCTGAGGAAAGTCCTATACACAAAACATGTGTGTGTGACTGTGTGCATTTGAATGCACAAGTGTGAGTTAGACTTTCTGTGTATATACTACTAGGGTATGTATACATAGTTCAACTAACAATGATTGATTCCCAGAATGTTTCAGGTAGATTGTGTGCATTACATCACCTGAACAACTTGTTAATAGGCTGAGGCCCAGACAAAGCCCAGGCCCAGACAAAATAAGTGGACATGAGTTGACTCACTGTGCTGAACAATTAGCTGGTGTTTTTACAGACATTTTACAATCCTTGCCAGACCAGCAAAACGTGCCAGTATTGTGGAAAAACGCAATAATTATACCCATTACTAAAGCGTCTAATCCCTCTGTGCTGAATGACAACTGCCCTGTTGCCTTGACATCCTTAGTAATGAAAATTGTGAAAAGTCAGCGCCACCCAGAAGCTCCTCGACCCATTTCAGCTTGCCTATCAGCCCAGCAGAGGAGTTGATGATGCCATTCTTATGCTCCTCAACATGGTCTATAGACATCTAGAGGCCGCTAAATCCCATGTGAGGTTTCTGTTTGTTGACTATTCTTCTGCCTTCAACATAATCCAGCCTTACATTAAAGCACAGAGACTCATAATGAACTTCTCCTTAGATGGGGGGCTGGTTTTGTAGCTGTTGGACTTCCTGAGCCACAGGTCACAGCGGGTCAAGGTGGGTCCCCACGTGTCGGACATATGCACCACCAACACAGGCTCCCCACAGGGATGTGTTTTGTCCCCTCTCCTGTACAGCCTTGATGTACAGTTCAAGGCTTTTTTCCCTGTCTTCTTTTTCGGATTCACTGCAGTGTGATTCTTTCTATTTGTATTTGTGTTATATGATGAGGAACACCGTGGCCCGGTCCTAAATGTATTTGTGTTATATGATGAGGAACACCGTGGCCCGGTCCTAAATGTATTTGTGTTATATGATGAGGAACACCGTGGCCCGGTCCTAAATGTATTTGTGTTATATGATGAGGAACACCGTGGCCCGGTCCTAAATGTATTTGTGTTATATGATGAGGAACACCGTGGCCCGGTCCTAAATGTATTTGTGTTATATGATGAGGAACACCGTGGCCCGGTCCTAAATGTATTTGTGTTATATGATGAGGAACACCGTGGCCCGGTCCTAAATGTATTTGTGTTATATGATGAGGAACACCGTGGCCCGGTCCTAAATGTATTTGTGTTATATGATGAGGAACACCGTGGCCCGGTCCTAAATGTATTTGTGTTATATGATGAGGAACACCGTGGCCCGGTCCTAAATGTATTTGTGTTATATGATGAGGAACACCGTGGCCCGGTCCTAAATGTATTTGTGTTATATGATGAGGAACACCGTGGCCCGGTCCTAAATGTATGTGTGTTATATGATGAGGAACACCGTGGCCCGGTCCTAAATGACTTTGTGTTATATGATGAGGAACACCGTGGCCCGGTCCTAAATGTATTTGTGTTATATGATGAGGAACACCGTGGCCCGGTCCTAAATGTATTTGTGTTATATGATGAGGAACACCGTGGCCCGGTCCTAAATGACTTTGTGTTATATGATGAGGAACACCGTGGCCCGGTCCTAAATGTATTTGTGTTATATGATGAGGAACACCGTGGCCCGGTCCTAAATGTATTTGTGTTATATGATGAGGAACACCGTGGCCCGGTCCTAAATGTATTTGTGTTATATGATGAGGAACACCGTGGCCCGGTCCTAAATGACTTTGTGTTATATGATGAGGAACACCGTGGCCCGGTCCTAAATGTATTTGTGTTATATGATGAGGAACACCGTGGCCCGGTCCTAAATGTATTTGTGTTATATGATGAGGAACACCGTGGCCCGGTCCTAAATGTATTTGTGTTATATGATGAGGAACACCGTGGCCCGGTCCTAAATGACTTTGTGTTATATGATGAGGAACACCGTGGCCCGGTCCTAAATGTATTTCTGTTATATGATGAGGAACACCGTGGCCCGGTCCTAAATGTATTTGTGTTATATGATGAGGAACACCGTGGCCCGGTCCTAAATGACTTTGTAGAGTGGTGTGATGAATCACACTTGGTCCTCAATAGCAACAAGACCAAAGAGATGTGCATAGGTGCGAACAACACCTACCTCTGCAATATCCACCTATCATCTACGTCAGAACATAGAGATTGTAAAGGAATACAAATATCTGTGTGTGGACAATAAGCTTCAGTGGAGTATAGACCTGATCTACAAAAAGAGTCAATAGAGACTGCATTTTCTCAAAAAGCTGGGATCTTTTAATGTTGACTGTACTATACTGATTCTGTTTACAAATCTTTCATTAGAGTATTTTAACTTTTTGTATTGTTTGTTGGTTTGGCAAAACCACTGTCAGACAGAAAAATATGCTGAGAAGGATTATCACCACAGCAAGCAAGGTACTTGGAGTCAAACAGACAGGCCTGGATGAGATCTTTAAAGTCAGGGCCCTCAGCAAGGCTCACAAAATTATTTTGGACCCAAGCCAACCCCTGTACCTGGACTTTGAACTAATTTGTGCCAGGTGTGATATCCCTCCTTAACAGCTCGGTCTAATGTTCCTATCAACCCAGTAAGGCCAGCAGGCTAGGCTCTTTTTATTGGTATGTAACTGTTATGAATGTTGTATTGTCAATTTGTTTTCTACTGTATTTAAACACCACTTTAAACCTGTACATGATACTGCAACAAAATTTCTCCATGGGGACAATACAGTCAGTAAGTAGTCATGCCAGTATGAATTGGTTTAAACTCAATTATCGCTGGTGAAAAGAGCCAATCATGAGCCAAATTAGCTACTGTCTGTCACCTACAATTGACTGACATGTCGTGATACCACCGCCTGCATAACGTCTGCCTGACGCCTACGTCTTATTAGGGCTGCATGGTATACTGTATTTTATGATATACCGGTATTGATGCAGGGACTGGTTTGGGTTTTTACTTTACCTTCTATACCAGTTTTTGAATGTTTTGGTTTGTTGAATGTGATACGCCATGTGTAATGTCAATTTTTACTTGATTCATCTCTCTCCGCTCTTTCTCTCCGTGCCACTTTCCACACAGACCTAGCCACGCCCCTTTCACTCAAGGAACGCATTTGATGTTCCTCAACCACGAGACATTTGCGTTCAGTCTGCATGGTCTATGCAGCACATGCAATTCAATATCCAAGATGGCGTAGAAGTCAGACGTCTTTGTCCTTCCTCTTGTCGTGTTCCATGTATATATCTTTTTATACCTTTTTCTTCGCATATCTTTTTCATATTTTTCTAAACCTCAACTTCAAAATCAAAATGGTGTGGATCTGTTTTTTCTAAAGTACTTTTATTTACCTCGGAACCGGAATCCCTAACAGAAGCTAGCCAGCTCACTAGCTACTAGCTAGTAGTCAGCTAACCACTGCTAGCGGCCATCAGCTAACCTTTTAGCTCGGAAAGCTCTCGCCAGTTTGTACAACGCGACTCAAACCAGAGCATACCGGACCTATTTTCTCTCCATATCCCCGGATTCCTAATGCAAGCTCTGAACCTTTTCACCTGGATCATTGCAGCTAGCTAGCTGCAATCCAAGTGACTACTCCTGGCTAACATCTGTCCTGAAGCAAGCACCAATTAGCCTGGAGCTAGCCCATGCTAGGCCCATTCTCCCGGCTAGCTGAAGAGGCCCATCAGCCACTCCTGGGCTACAATACCCGGACCCCTTCTACTGCCGGTACCCGGCACGGAACCCGGCCGATCCTTCACGACTGGACTACCAACGTAACCTGCTCGAGAGAACACTCAACTGGTCCCTACGCCGCGACGTCCCCTGAATGCCCATCTGCTAGCCGCGGCCCGCTAGCTGTCTAGAGCATATTGGACTGTTAGCTGAACAGATCCATCGGCCAATTTCTTGGGCCACTATACCTATTTTGCCAATTGGACTTGGACCCCTCTGCTACTCTGAACCCTATTAATACATCATGACTGGTCTATCGAAGTCACCGCATGATGACTCTGCTACGCATGCCTCTCCCTAATATCAATCTGCCTTGTCCATTACTGTCCTGGTTAGTTATTATTGTCTTATTTCACTGTAGAGCCCCTAGCCCTGCTCAATATGCCTTAACCAACCATTTAGTTCCACCTCCCACATACAGTATGCGGTGACATCACCTGGTTTAAACGTCTCTAGAGACAATATCTCTCTCATCATTACTCAATGCCTAGGTTTACCTCCAATGTACTCACATCCTACCATACCTTTGTCTGTACATTATGCCTTGAATTTATTCTCTCATGCCCAGAAACCTGGTCCTTTTACTCTCTGTTCCGAACGTACTAGATGACCAGTTCTGATAGCCTTTAGCCTTACCCTTATCCTACTCGTCCTCTGTCCCTCTGGTGATATAGAGGTTAATCCAGGGCCTGAAGTGCCTAGCTCCACTCCTACTCCCCAGATGCTCTCATTTGTTGACTTCTGTAACTGTAAAGCCTTGGTTTCATGCATGTTAACATTAGAAGCTTCCTCCCTAAGTTTGTTTTATTCACTGCTTTAGCACACTCTGCCAATCCGGATGTCCTAGCCGTGTCTGACTCCTGGCTTAGGAAGACCACCAAAAACCCTGAAATTTCCATCCCGAACTATAACATCTTCCGACAAGATAGAACTGCCAAAGGGGGCGGTGTTGCAATCTACTGCAGAGATAGTCTGCAGAGTTCTGTCTTACTATCCAGGACTGTGCCCAAACAATTCGAGCTTCTACTTTTAAAAATCCACCTTTCCAGAAACAAGTCTCTCACCGTTACCGCTTGTTATAGACCACCCTCTGCCCCCAGCTGTGCCCTGGACACTATATGTGAATTGATTGCACCCCCATTTATCTTCAGAGCTTGTGCTGCTAGCTGACCTAAACTGGGACATGCTTAACATCCAGGCCATCCAACAATCTAAGCTTGATGCCCTCAATCTCACAGAGATTATCAATTAACTTCCAGGTACAACCCCAAATCTGTAAACACGGGCACCTTCATAGATATCATCCTAACCAACTTGCCCTCCAAATACACCTCTGCTGTTTTCAACCAAGATCTCAGCGATGACTGCCTCCTTGCCTTCATCCGTAATGGGTCTGCGGTCATACGAGCAGCCCTCATCACTGTCAAACGCTCCCTAAAACACTTCAGCGAGCAGTCCTTTCTAATCGACCTGGCACGGTTATCCTGGAAGGATATTGACCTCATCCTGTCAGTAGAGGATGCCTGGTTATTCTTTAAAAGTGCCTTCCTCACCATCTTAAATAAGCATGCCCCATTCAAAAAATCTAGAACCTGGAACAGATATAGCCCTTGGTTCTCTCCAGACCTGACTGCACTTGACCAGCACAAAAACATCCTGTGGCGTTCTACATTAGCATCGAATAGCCCCCGTGATATGCAACTTTTCAGGGAAGTTAGGAAAAAATATACACAGGCAGTTAAGTAAGCTAAGGCTAGCTTTTTCAAGCAAAAGTTTGCATCCTGTAGCACAAACTCAAAAAAGGTCTGGGACACTGTAAAGTCCATGGAGAATAAGAGCACCTACTCCCAGCTGCCCACTGCACTGAGGCTAGGAAACACTGTCACCACTGATTGACTATAATTGAGAATTAAGCATTTCTCTACGGCTGGCCATGCTTTCCACCTGGCTACCCCTACCCGGATCGACAGCCCTGCACCCCCCACAGCAACTCGCCCAAGCCTACCCCATTTCTCCTTCACCCAAATCCATATAGCTGATGTTCTGAAAGAGCTGCAAAATCTGGAACCCAACAAATCAGCCGGACTAGACAATCTGGACCCTCTCTTTCTAAAATGATCTGCCAAATTGTTGCAACACCTATTTTTAGCCTGTTTAATCTCTCTTTCGTATCGTCTGAGATTCTCGAAGATTGGAAAGCTGCCACGGTCGTCCCCCTCTTCAAAGGGGGAGACACCCTAGACCAAACTGCTACAGACCTATATCTATCCTACCCTGCCTTTCTAAGGTCTTCGAATGCCAAGTGAACAAACATATTACTGACCATTTTGAATCCCACCGTACCTTCTCCGCTATGCAATCTGGTTTCAGAGCTGGTCATGGGTGCACCTCAGCCACACTCAAGGTCCTAAACTATATCATAACCGCCAACGATAAGAGATATTACTGTGCAGCCGTGTTCATCAACCTGGCCAAGGCTTTCGACTCTGTCAATCACCACATTCTTATCGGCATACTCAATAGTCTTGGTTTCTCAAATGATTGCCTCGCCTGGTCACCAACTACTTCTCTGATAGAGTTCAGTGTGTCAAATAGGAGGGCCTGTTGTCCGGACCTCAGGCAGTCTCTACGGGGGTGCCACAGGGTTCAATTCTCAGGCCGACTCTCTTCTCTGTATACATCAATGATGTTGCTCTTGCTGCTGGTGATTCTCTGATTCACCTCTATGCAGACGACACCATTCTCTGGCCCTTCATTGGACACTGTGTTAACTAACCTCCAGACAAGCTTCAATGCCATACAACTCTTTCCGTGGCCTCCAACTGCTCTAAAATGCAAGTAGAACTAAATGCATGCTCTTTAACCGATCGCTGCCCAAACCTGCCCGCCTGTCCAGCATCACTATTCTGGATGGTTCTGACTTAGAATATGTGGACAACTACAAATACCTAGGTGTCTGGCTAGACTGTAAACTCTCCTTCCAGACTCTCATTAAGCATCTCCAATCCAAAATTAAATCTAGAATCAGCTTCCTATTTCGCAACAAAGCATCCTTCACTCATGCTGCCAAACATACCCTCGTAAAACTGACCATCCTACCGATCTTCGACTTCGGCGATGTCATTTAGAAATTAGCCTCCAACACTCTACTCAGCAAATTGGATGCAGTCTATCACAGTGCCATCCGTTTTGTCACCAAAGCCCCATATACTACCCACCACTGCGACCTGTACGCTCTCGTTGGCTGGCCCTCGCTTCATACTCGCCGCCAAACCCACTGGCTCCAGGTCATCTACAAGTCTCTGCTAGGTAAAGCCCTGCCTTATCTCAGCTCACTGGTCACCATAGCAGCACCCACCCGTAGCACGCGCTCCAGCAGGTATCTCTCACTGGTCACCCCCAGAGCCAATTCTTCCTTTGGCCGCCTTTCCTTACAGTTCTCTGCTGCCAATGTCTGGAATGAACTGCAAAAATCACTGAATCTGGAGACTCATATCTCCCTCATTAGCTTTAAACACCAGCTGTCAGAGCAGCTCACAGATCACTGCACCTGTAAATAGCCCTTCCAACTACCTCATCCCCATACTGTATTTATTTATCTTGCTCCTTTGCACCCCAGTATCTCTACTTGCACATTCATCTTCTGCACATCTACCATTCCAGTGTTTAATTGCTATATTGTAATTACTTCGCCACCATGGCCTATTTATTGCCTTACCTCCCTTATCCTACCTCATTTGCACACACTGTATATAGACTTTTTCTACTGTATTATTGACTGTATGTTTGTTTATTCCATGTGTAACTCTGTTGTTGTATGTGTCGAACTGCTTTGCTTTATCTTGGCCAGGTCGCAGTTGCAAATGAGAACTTGTTCTCAACTAGCCTACCTGGTTAAATAAAGGTGAAATAAAATTTTAAATTTAAAAAACAATGTTGATGACAACAATGCTGTTTTCACTTTGCTTCTTAATATAAATCCACTAGCGTTCTATAATGACACTATTGGTTTATTACTATTAGTCTTTTCTTTGCAAGTTGCCCTAAATCGTGTGATAAAATAAAATGTTTTTAAAAATCTAATCTGTCAGCTGTCAGGCTCTCGCAAAGTAGGCTATAGGCTGCTGCGGCCATTCCCACTGGCAATAGGCGATGTTGTTCAAAGTGGCTAGAGATGACACAGTAATGAGAAAAAAATCATATAGGCCTACTGGAAAAATAATAAGCTCCTGAAAATATTAGTATTATCATCCTACAGGATTGAATCATGAAAAGAGCTTGTCTACGTTTCATTCTTTACACCTATTTAATAAGAGAGGAAATGCAAAGCAAGCACCTGTCGTCATTCCTTGATTGCACATGCGGACCATCATGACGCTTGCTGCCTACAGTTTCTGATTAAAGAGATGAAGTCCAGACAGGCTACGCATATTTTAGGAAACTTTCTGAATGGACATAGAGAATTAGCAAACTCATACACCAACCCACCGAAAAGGACCTATCAGTCAAAGCCGCCTGCTGTAAATCTCACTCAGACACACAAGCAAATCATATTTCTCCTTTCCCCAAAAACGTATTAAAAACCTTGCCTTAGCTTCAAATCCTTTCTGTACGATATCAAAAATTAGTCTACATTATAGGATAATGCTAAATCAATGTAGTCTATCATATAAATTCACAAGAAAAGTTGTAAGGGGAAGATATAGAGACTGCTGAGATATAGGCCTAGGCTAAATGAAGACGCTGGGAGACTAATTCAGCTTTCAGCAGGACAATAACCGAAAACACAAGGCCAGATCTACACTGTAGTTGCCTACTAAGAAGACAGTGAATGTTCCTGAGTGGCCGAGTTACAGAGTTGACTTCAATTTGCTTGAATTTTCAATTTGCTTGAACATCTATGGCAAGACTTGAAAATGGTTGTCTCAGAGTAGAGGAAGGGGAGGAGACAGGTTGAATAAGGATTTTTAAGCTTTGAGACAATTGAGACATGGATTGTGTGTGTGTGCCGTTCAGAGGGTGAATGAGCAAGACTAAATATTTAAGTGCCTTTGAACGGGATATGGTAGTAGGTGTCAGGAGTGTCTTTGAATGGGGTATGGTAGTAGGTGTCAGGAGTGTCTTTGAATGGGGTATGGTAGTAGGTGTCAGGAGTGTCTTTGAATGGGGTATGGTAGTAGGTGTCAGGAGTGTCTTTGAATGGGGTATGGTAGTAGGTGTCAGGAGTGTCTTTGAATGGGGTATGGTAGTAGGTGTCAGGAGTGTCTTTGAACGGGGTATGGTAGTAGGTGTCAGGAGTGTCTTTGAACGGGGTATGGTAGTAGGTGTCAGTGTCTTTGAACGGTGGTAGTAGGTGTCAGGAGTGTCTTTGAACGGGGTATGGTAGTAGGTGTCAGGAGTGTCTTTGAACGGGATATGGTAGTAGGTGTCAGGAGTGTCTTTGAACGGGGTATGGTAGTAGGTGTCAGGAGTGTCTTTGAACGGGGTATGGTAGTAGGTGTCAGGAGTGTCTTTGAACGGGGTATACACTCAACAGTTTCCAATGTGTATCAAGAAGGTGTATCAATGTGTATCAAGGTCCACCACCAGCTTGTGGGAAGCATTGGAGTAAACATGGGCTGGCATCCCTGTGAAACGCTTTGGACACCTTGTGTCCATGCCCCGATCACTGGAGTCTGTTCCGAGGGCGAAAGTGTTACTAATGTTTGGTATAGTCAGTTTATATATCTATCATTAGGCTGTATGTCATTTTTGATGTACAGTGCCTTCGGAAAGTATTCAGATCCCTTGAATTTTTTACATTTTTTTTTTAGGTTACAGCCTTATTCTAAAATGGATTCAATTGTTTTTTCCCTCATCAATCTACAGACAATACCCCAAAAACAGTTTTATGAGAAATTGTATTAGCTAATTTATATTAAAAAATATATATATTACATTTACTGTGCATAAATATTCAGACCCTTTACTCAGTACTTTGTTGAATCACCTTAGGCAGGCGTTACGGCCTTGAGTCTTCTTGGGTATGACACTACAAGCTTGGCACAGCTGTATTTGGGGAGTTTCTCCCATTCTTCTCTGCAGATTATCTCAAACTCTGTCAGGTTGGATGGGGAGCGTCGCTGCACAGCTATTTTCAGGTCTTTCCAGAGATGGTCAACTGGGTCCAAGTCCGGGCTCTGGCTGGGACACTCAAGGACATTCAGAGACTTGTCCCGAATCCACTCCTGCATTGACTTGGCTGTGTGCTTAGGGTCATTGGCCTGTTGGAAGGTGAACCTTCACCCCAGTCTGTGGTCCTGTGCACTCTGGAGCAGGTTTTCATCAAGGATCTCTCTGTACTTTGCTCCATTCATCTTTGCCTCGATCCTGACAAGTCTCCCAGTCCCTGCCGCTGAAAAACATCCCCACAGCATGATGCTGCCAACACCATGTTTCAACATAAGGATAGTGCCAGGTTTCCTCCAGACGTGACGCTTTGCATTCAGGCCAAATAGTTGAATATTGGTTTCATCAGACCAGAGAATCTTGTTTCTCGTGGTCTGAGAGTCTTTGCGTGCCTTTTGGCAAACTCCAAGTGAGTTGTCATGTGACTTTTCAAACTTCTTCCATTTAAGAATGATGGAGGCCACTGTTCTCTTGGGGAACTTCAATGCTGCAGAAATCTTTTGGTACCCTTCCCCAGATCTGTGCCTCAACACAATCCTGCTTCGGAGCTCTATGGACAATTTCTATGGACAATACAAGGTATTCGATTGCTGATTTTTTTTTTTAGAATAAGGCTGTAACGTAAGAAAATGTAGAAAATGTCAAGCGGTCTGAATACTTTCCGAAGGTACTGTAGGCCTATTGTAAATGTGTATTATTGTGGCGTCACCTTCTTCATTGCAAAAATAAACACAAATACACAAATAACTTTAAGCTGCATATTAATTTGATAGAGGTAATGAACTGCCCATTGATCAGCACAGCCATTGATAAAACAGGACCATGTTTAAAAAAACAAGTGTTTCTGAGCTTATGTCAGTATTACACAATTACAGAAATCAGGAATAGAGACAGGTCCTATAGACCTCTACTGTATATGAGAAACTGTGTCCAACAGACCACCACCTGTTGTTATGATGGTGACATACTGAACAAAAAAATATGTTATTAAATATTTGTAAAATTCTCAATGACATGTATAGCTAAAATAAAGATTTAAGGAAATACAGGCAGGCACCACATTTCTACCAGACAAAACAGCTGGCTCAATCAAGCATTATGGTCTTGTAATTATAAAAGCAAAGCTTGCTTTCATATAATAAAAAAAAGCTTGAATTGGTAGAGGAATGGGATTAGTGTGGTGTGTGAAGAACGATTTAACTTGTATGCGGTACGAAGCCCATTATTGTGGGAGCACCTCTAAGAGTATGAACTAGGCTGTTTGAGAAGGTTTGAATCCTAAGCAACCTGCATACGCATTGTTTGAAATACAATATAACAACATAGCTACTGTAGTAGGTCAAAGCTGTGTGCTGGAAAGCCTTGGTAGAGCATGGATTGAGTAGGCATTGTGGTGCTCTTGAATTTCCTTTCTTTTTCAGCTTCACTTAAAACATTGTTTTTTGTTTTTTAATTAGCTATAACCTTGGTTGTCCAGCATAACAGTGTTTTGTAAACATTCTACTTGAGCTCAGAAAGAGTGTGCAGAGAGAAAGAGAGCACAGAGAGAGTACAGAGACTTGGCTGTCAGATGCCCACTCCTTTGACCTGCACACATCAGACTGTGGGCAGGTCAATAATTCACAGAATTGATTCCTGCAGATAAACAGAGCTCTATGTCTGTCTGTCAGCACATGCTCCTCATAGGACTCAGCACTCAGACACATGTGAGAGGGCCTGCTCTCTCCCCATCCCTTCTGCTTCTTTGGCACATTAACCATTCAGTTACAGCACTCGCACAAACACACACTTGAGCGCAGACACAGACACACTTGCATGGCAGCAGCACACACACACACACACACACACACACACACACACTGATACACACACAAACAAATGATAATATCCCATTACAGATATCGATCCATACCATTTTTGCTTGAACGCACACAACATCCATAGCCTTTATTCCTACCAACCCTGTCTGTATCTGCCACCCTTCTCCATGTAGTCCTTCCCCACCTACCTCCGTTTATTCTAGCCCTTCCTCTCTCCTGTCCATTATCCTCTCACAGTTACGTGTATCCACACCTATGGTGACGCCTGTTCTGTTGTTCTTTCTGCCTCCCTTCCTGTTTCCTTCGATAGTCCTCTGGGATTCTTGGACAGTTCACACTGGTCACAGTAGTCAGTTCAACATCTAGTTTTGATTTACATGTAGTTGACTTGGTAACTAAGGGGAATTCAACATGACATCAACAAAAAATGTCACTATGTCATTGGATTGAGGTTCAAAGTTGGGTGAAAAAAATACTAAATGCCCTTATGGTGATGACTTTTTCAAATCCAATCAGTTTTTCACATTGATTCAATGTCATCACATGTTTTGTTTGTATTGACGTGGAAACAACATTGATTCAACCAGTTTTTTCCCAGTGGGTTGTAACTTGTGAGGCACAGAGGTGTACCTCTACTGTTTATGCTGGAATGTTTATGATGCCATTAAGGGATTTGAGATTGTTTTATGTCATGTATTACCAAAAAAAAAGCCTTTTTTGTTGTAGTTTTTTCACGTTTATGTTGTTTAACTGGCTGTGTTTGTTAGACAGAAGTCGATGAGGCCACCTGGCTCCTGCTTCCAGTCCCTTATGTTTATAGGAAGGAACACTTCCCTAACCTGTCTGTCAGGTCACTATGTACTGTGCAAGAATGCACACACACACACTCCCTCTGCGTGGGTTCAATGTCAGCCTGTGTCTGTGTGAGAAACTGGAAATGAGAATGAAATGCAGCCAGGAAATTTTGGCAACAGTTCTGAAGCTAAATGTCTCTATTGCATATATGGTGACTATGGCCACTATGACTACTAAAATGAGTTTAAAGATTGTAAAGGGTGATTCTGCTAGTATTATATGGGCGATTCCACGCCAGCGTGGACAACATTTTAGAGAAATAAGCTTTTTGTGCGTATTGAACATTTCTGGGATCTTTTATTTCAGCTCCTGAAACATTTTACATGTTGCGTTTATATTTTTTGTTCAGTATAAAAGGGTTCTTTGGCTGTCCCCAAAGGAAAACCCTTTCATGAACCCCTTTTTGGTTCTCATTTGGGTACTCTTTTGAGTGTCAGTTGGCTTTTCATAGCTGGGCATTCAGCGGTCGAGACAGTAGGTGCGGTAGAGCGAGGGAGAGGGAGGGAGGGAGAGTCAAAAACAGCAAGTCCGTGACAAGGTAGCATGTCTGGTGAACAGGTCAGGGTTCCATAGCTGCAGGCAGAACAGTTGAAACTGGAGCAGCACGACCAGGTGGACAGCCAGGAGGCATCGGTCTAGGTAATCTGGAGGCATGGTCCCAGGGCTCAGGTCCTCTGGGAGGGGAGGGAGAGAGAGAATTAGAGGGAGCATACTTAAATTCACACAGGACACCAGATAAAACAGGAGAATTACACCAGATTAAACAGACTGACCCTAACCCCCGAAAACATAGACCATTGCAGCATATATACTGGAGGCTAAGAAAGGCGGGGTCGGGGGACACTGGCCCCGTATGACACCACTTTGCCAAAGCACAGCCCCCACACCACTAGAGGGATATCAACAGACCACCAACTTACTACCCTGAGACAAAGCTGAGTATAGCCCACAAAGATCTCCTCCACCACACAAGCACAAGAACAGACAGGAAGATCACGTCAGTGACTCAACACACTCAAGTTGCGTATAGAGCAAAAACGCCTGGCATGACATGACGCATCCCTCCTAGGGACGGCATTGAAGAACACTAGTAAGACAGTGACTCAGCCCCCGTAATAGGGTCAGAGGCATAAAATTGAGCTCAATGGGAGAAAGCCCTGCCTTCAGCTGTTTTCTTAGAAATTCTAGGGAGAATTAGGAGGCCTGTGTCCTGTGACCATAGCCTATGTGTAGGTATGTACGGCAGGTAGGAGCAAGTCCATGTAATTATTTGTAGGTTAGCGTCAACCTTGAAATCAGCCCTAGCCTTAACAGAAAGCCAGTGTCGAGAGGCTAGTACTGGTGTAATATGATTCTTTGGTTCTAGTCAAGATTCTAGCAGCCGTATTTAGCACTAACTGAAGTTTATTTAGGACCAAGACTATTGATGGTCCTAAGATAGCCGGAGAGTAGAGCATTGCAGTAGTCTACTCTAGAAGTGACAAAAGCACGGATTAGATTTTCTGCATTATTTTTGGACAAAAGTTTCTGATTTTTTAAAATGTTACGAAGATGGAAAAAAGCTGCCCATGAAATATTATTGCTATGTTCATCAAAAGAGATACGGGTCCAGAGTAACACCAAGGTCCTTCACAGTTTTATTTGAGACGACTGTACAACCATCAAGATTAATTGTCAGATTCAACAGAAGATCTCTTTGTTTCTTGGGACCTAGAACAAGCATCTCTGTTTTGTCTGAGTTTAAAAGTAAATTTGCCCCCATTCGCTTCCTTATGTGTAAAACACAGGCTTCCAGGGTAGGCAATTTTGGGGCTTCACCATGTTTCATCGAAATGTACAGCTGTGTTTCATCTGCATAGCAGTGAATGTTGACATTGTGTTTCCGAATGCCATCAGCAAGAGTTAGTATATATAGTGAAAACAATAGTGGTGGTCCTAAAACGGAACCTTGAGGAACACCGAAACTTACAATTGATTTGACAGAGGACAAACCATCCTCAGAGATGAACTGTTATCTTTCCGAGCGATAAGATCTAAACCAGGCAAGAACTTGTCCGCGTAGACCAATTAGGGTTTCCAATCTCTCCAAAAGAATATGGTGATCGATGGTGTCAAATGCGGTCTAGAAGCACAAGGACAGATGCTTTGGTCCGACGCCAGTAAGGTAATTTACCACCTTCACGAGTGCAGTCTCCGTACTCAGTCCGATAGTCCAGGATTATGAGGAAAAACATTAAGATTCACAATATTTATTCCACGGGACAAAGGTATGATCCAGGGTATGACCGTGACAATGTGTAGGTCCAGAGACAAAACCCACTGAGTCGATGATGGCAGGGTGGCAGGTAAGGTGGTGGTGATATGTTCCTTGACTAGTCTCTCAAAGCCCTTCATGATGACAGAAGTGAGTGCTACGGGGCGATAGTCATTTAGTTCAGTTATCTTTTCCTTCTTTGGTACAGGAACAGTGGTGGCCATCTTGAAGCATGTGTGGACAGCAGACTGGGATAGGGAGCAATTGAGCATGTCCGTAAACACACCAGCCAGCTGCTCTGCGCATGCTCTGAGGACGCGGCTAGGGATGCCGTCTGGGTCAGCAGCCTTGCGAGGGTTAACACGTTTAAATGTCTTAATCATGTCAGCCACGGAGAAGGAGAGGGGGACCCGCAGTCCTTGGGAGCGGGCCGCGTTGGTGAAACTGTATTATCCTCAAAGCGGCAAAGAAGGAGTTTGGTTTGCTTGGAAGCAAGACGTCGATGTCCGTGACGTGGCTGGTTTTCTTTTTGTAATCCGTGATTGTCTGTAGACCCTGCCACATACGTCTCGTGTTTGAGCCATTGAATTGCGACTCCACTTTGTCCCTATACCAACATTTTGCTTTTTGCAAAATTATTCAGCCCCCTTAAGTTAATACTTTGTAGCGCCACCTTTTGCTGCGATTACAGCTGTAAGTCGCTTGGGGTATGTCTCTATCAGTTTTGCACATCGAGAGACTGAAATTTTTTCCCATTCCTCCTTGCAAAACAGCTTGAGCTCAGTGAGGTTGGATGGAGAGCATTTGTGAACAGCAGTTTTCAGTTCTTTCCACAGATTCTCGATTGGATTCAGGTCTGGACTTTGACTTGGCCATTCTAACACATGGATATGTTTATTTTGAACCATTCCATTGTAGATTTTGCTTTATGTTTTGGATCATTGTCTTGTTGGAAGACAAATCTCCGTCACAGTCTCAGGTCTTTTGCAGACTCCATCAGGTTTTCTTCCAGAATGGTCCTGTATTTGGCTCCATCCATCTTCCCATCAATTTTAACCATCTTCCCTGTCCCTGCTGAAGAAAAGCAGGCCCAAACCATGATGCTGCCACCACCATGTTTGACAGTGGGGATGTTGTCTTCAGGGTGATTAGCTGTGTTGCTTTTACGCCAAACATAACGTTTTGCATTGTTGCCAAAAAGTTCAATTTTGGTTTCATCTGACCAGAGCACCTTCTTCCACATGTTTGGTGTGTCTCCCAGGTGGCTTGTGGCAAACTTTAAACTACACTTTTTATGGATATCTTTAAGAAATGGCTTTCTTCTTGCCACTCTTCCATAAAGGCCAGATTTGTGCAATATATGACTGATTGTTGTCCTATGGACAGAGTCTCCCACCTCAGCTGTAGATCTCTGCAGTTCATCCAGAGTGATCATGGGCCTCTTGGCTGCATCTCTGATCAGTCTTCTCCTTGTATGAGCTGAAAGTTTAGAGGGACGGCCAGGTCTTGGTAGATTTGTAGTGGTCTGATACTCCTTCCTTTTCAATATTATCGTTTGCACAGTGCTCCTTGGGATGTTTAAAGCTTGGGAAATCTTTTTGTATCCAAATCCGGCTTTAAACTTCTTCACAACAGTATCTCGGACCTGCCTGGTGTGTTCCTTGTTCTTCATGATGCTCTCTGCGCTTTTAACGGACCTCTGAGACTATCACAGTGCAGGTGCATTTATACGGAGACTTGATTACACACAGGTGGATTGTATTTATCATCATTAGTCATTTAGGTCAACATTGGATCATTCAGAGATGCTCACTGAACTTCTGGAGAGAGTTTGCTGCACTGAAAGTAAAGGGGCTGAATAATTTTGCATGCCCAATTTTTCAGTTTTTGATTTGTTAAAAAAGTTTGAAATATCCAATAAATGTCTTTCCACTTCATGATTGTGTCCCACTTGTTGTTGATTCTTCACAAAAAAATACAGTTTTATATCTTTATGTTTGAAGCCTGAAATGTGGCAAAAGGTCGCAAAGTTCAAGGGTGCCGAATACTTTCGCAAGGCACTGTATATACAGTATACAGTAGGTTAAAAAATGGTTTGTGATACAAATGTAAATAGCATTTCAAACATCCTTCTTCATGTGTAGCTCAGTTGGTAGAGCATGGCACTTGCAACACCAGGTTTGTGGGTTTGATTCCCATGGGGGACCAGTATGAAAATGTATGGACTCAATACTGTAAGTCACTCTGGATAAGAGCATATGATGTAAATTCAGTTTCTATTTCAGAATTGCCAGAACAATCTGAGATACCCAAAATATTTTTAGCTGGCTTGGAATCACCCGTATTTGGGTTCTATAGGCATAAGGCCGATACAATGAATTGCTTCATTAAAGTTGTGTAATGTGTGTTGTGTAATGTGTGTTGTCACCATAGCAGCCCTGTAATGGTAAATCTGTCCGTGGAGCCTTTATTTTTGGCAGACCACCCACTGAGTACTCTGTCTGAACCACTTGGGGGCTCCTGAGTGGCGCAGTGGTTTAAGGCACTGCATCTCAGTGCAAGAGGTGTTACTACAGACCCTGGTTCAATTCCAGACTGTATCACAACCGGCTGTGATTGAGAGTCCCATAGGGTGGTGCACTATTGGCCCAGCAATGTCTCGGGTAGGCCGTCATTGAAAATAAGGATTTGTTCTTAACTGACTTGCCTGGTAAAATAAAAAATCTGAGCAATCAAACTCTAATAAGGAACATAGCTGCCTGCAAAAGACTGCAGGGCTGAAGAAATTGCAGTGCATTTCAATGTTGTTAGGATCGAAGTGTTTTTTTTATAGTATTTCAAACACCACATCTCCCATAACAATCTGGATAATAAAAACCCTCCTCCATCTTGTTTGATATGAAGTATTGACTGTGTTTCCCATTGCTTAATTTGTCCAGGTAATGCATCAGTAGAGAGAGCCTCCAGCCCAACCCTCCCTCTCTTCATACCGAGACCCCTCATCCAGACTGAGACTGTCTCCAGCACCAACACACCACTCCCCTCACCCCGCCCTTGCCCCGCCCCACCCAGACATGGCTGCTTCTAAGGGTGGCTACGAGGGCAAGATCGCCGGCCTCTACGACCTGGATCGCACGCTGGGGAAAGGCCACTTCGCCGTGGTCAAGCTGGCCCGCCACGTCTTCACAGGCCAGCTGGTGGCGGTCAAGGTGATTGACAAGACCAAGTTGGACACCATGGCAACGGGCCACCTGCTGCAGGAGGTGCGCTGTATGAAGCTGGTGCAGCACCCCAACGTGGTGCGGCTCTATGAGGTCATCGACACCGCCACCAAGCTCTACCTCATCCTGGAGCTGGGCGATGGAGGGGACATGTATGACTATATCCTGCGCCACGAGGGTGGCGTGGCCGAGGACACGGCTAAAGTTCACTTCGCCCAGATTGTCCAGTCCATCTCCTACTGCCACCGGCTCCATGTGGTGCACCGAGACCTCAAGCCAGAGAATGTGGTGTTCTTCAGGCAGCAGGGTACAGTCAAGCTGACCGACTTCGGCTTCAGCAACCTCTTCAAGCCCGGGACCATGCTGATGACCAGCTGTGGTTCGCTGGCTTACTCCGCCCCAGAGATCCTGCTGGGGGATGAGTATGACGCTCCGGCTGTAGGTAAGACACATGGGGGACCTGGACAGTGGGTGTCTGGATGAGCAGGGGGTCTGTCTGTCCATCTGGATGTCTGGCTGGTTAACTTTCTCTCTGTCTGTCTGGCTTTCTGGATGGATGGATGACTTGCTGGCTGGCTGGATGGATTTTTCTATCATAAGGCTCAAGAGATGAGAGAAAGATATACAGTGTCTTCAGAAAATATTCAGACACTTTTTAAAAATGTTTGTACATTTATTAAAAATTGAATTACAGAAGTACCTTATTTACATAAGTATTCAGACCCTTTGCTATGAGACTCAAAATTGTGCTCAGGTGCATCCTGTTTCCATTGATCATCCTTGAGATGTTTCTTCAGCTTGATTGGAGTCCAATTAAATTGATTGGACATGATTTGGAAAGGCACACACATGTCTGTATAAGATCCCACAGTTGGCAGTGCATGTCAGAGCAAAAACCAAGCCATGAGGTCAAAGGAATTGTCAGTAGAGCTCCGAGACATGATTGTGTCGAGGCACAGATCTGGGGATGGGTACCAAAACATTTCTGCAGCATTGAAGGTCCCCAAGAGCACAGTGGCCTCCATCATTCTTAAATGGAAGAAATTTGAAACCACCAAGACTCTTCCTAGAGCGGCCCACCAGGCCAAACTGCGCAATCGGGGGAGATTGCACAATCGGGGACTCTCAGACCATGAGAAACAAGATTGTCTGGTCTGACGAAACCAAGATGGAATTTTTTGGCCTGAATGCCAAGCATCACATCTGGAGGAAACCTGGCACCATCCCTATGGTGAAGCATGGTGGTGGCAGCATCATGCTGTGGGGATGTTTTTCAGAGGCAGGGACTGGTAGACTAGTCAGGATCGAGGGAAAGATGAACGGCGCAAAGTACAGAGAGATCCTTGATGAAAACCTGCTCCAGAGCGCTCAGGACCTCAGACTGGGGCGAGGGTTCACCTTCCAACAGGACAGCGACCCAACGCACACAGCCAAGACTATGCAGGAGTGGATTCGGGAAAAGTCTCTGAATGTCCTTGAGTGTCCCAGCCAGAGCCCCGACTTGAACCTGATCAAACAACTCTGGGGAGACCTGGAAATAGCTGTGCAGCAGTGCTCCCCATCCAACCTGACAGAGCTTGAGAGGATCTGCAGAGAAGAATGGGAGAAACTCCCCATATGCAGCTGTGCCAAGCTTGTAATGTCATACCCAAGAAGACTCTATGCTGTAGTCACAGCCAAAGGTGCTTCAAATGTAGTAGTATTAAAAACTAACAAAAATAAGTAAGCTGTAACGTAACAGAATGTGGAAAAAGTCAAGGGGTACTGTATGTGAAAAGACAGTTCTATATAATTCTCCATAGAAAACAAAGTCAGCGTATGATCCATTTTACAGACAAACGATTCACAGATTTTTAAATGTATTCTGTCCAGACCACATTCTGGTCCCTCTACGCCAGGGTTTTCCAAACTCGGTCCCCCCTGGGTGCACATTTTGTTTTTTGCCCTAGCACTACAAAGCTGATTGAAATAATCAAAGCTTGGTGATGAGTTGGTCATTTGAATCAGCTGTGTAGAGCTAGGGCAGAAAACAAAACGTGCACCCTGGGAGCTCCACAGAATTTCCACAAATCCTCTGAGACCATGATAAAGCTGGAGAAATGAACATGGGTTTATCTGTGGTACTGTCTGTCGGTCTGTCCATGATGCAATCATTACTCTAGCTCACCCAACACAAGTGTATATTCATTGAATCCCTATTTAGATTTTAAAGCAGCAAAATGTGAAAAGAAATTCAAGGGGATGTAGACTTTCTACACACACACACATACAAACACACAAACGTGAACAGATGGTCTCTGGGCTGCAGAGAATCTGGAATGGAAATGTAATTTGCGCATGGATAGGCGGCATAGCAATCCTCGCACGGCTTTAATCTAGGCCAGGGACGTTGAAGCTGTGCCGATGCTGGGCTTAAAGCCCACAGTCAGGGGGATAGTTGTCTCTGTGTCAGAATAGGAGAATTGTGGGTTGCCACTTACAGTTCAGTGTGTCCGCACACTGATGTTGTTTTTAATCTGGTCTGTTTACCGCAGACAGACATGGTTGTAATATGGGCTTTTTCTTCAATTTAAATCGAATTAAATCAAATGGAGAGTAGTGCAGGGAGAATGAATGAACTATGAAGATATGTACTAGGTCTCCAGACCTGCAGTAATTCCTGACCTTAACATTCCCCAAGTACACACTTCTATCCTGCCCCAGATATATGAACACCTGGCTGCACCGTATTCACCTGACCTTGTTGCTAAGAAAATGGACTGTTATTGTGAAAACGCCATGACGTCCTCACACACACGTGGAACGTGTTATGGTGCTGTGCCATTATCACCCTAACAGAACACTGAGAGACAGTAAAAGAGGTGAGTGAAGGTAGAGTAATTCCTTCTGTTCCTAGCAGTGTGGAATCCAGTAAACCTATTATATCTGCTAGGTAATGGCCACCGGCCAGGGAACAGCTGAGTGTTCAATGACACAGACAGACACATATACAGGAGGACAGGATTACAGCTTAGAGGGAATCTAATTAGACTCACACCTCATCTCAGCACGACACACTACTAGTCCACAGTGTGGTTCTATACATTCCTTAGTCATAACTGCTGATGGGATTGGCCATGTGAAATAATGAAGATCAGCACTACACTAAGTAAAGTATATCCCCTATGGGTACATACTCTAGAAAATCTAGTTGAGACGGTTTGATGTCGATATTTCAGCACAGTGTGACCCAAGCAGGACTGGTAATACTACAGTACAGGGCTGTATGTGGTGCTGTGCTGGGAGTGTGCCAGATTGAAAGCCCCTAACTGGGTCAGATTCCTCTGAGACACAGACCCAGACCAGCCTACGAGGTGACCAGACCCAAGGGGGCCGCCCACTGCAGAGGGACCGCAGGGGGTTTAGGCACGTGCACTGAAACCAAAACCACAACCACCTTATTCACCTGCAGAATCAGGACCTGGCGTGAGCACCTACACACCTTAAACATGCCCCCAAAATAAAGACTACATGAGCCAGCCCAGGAGATTTGTGACAGAATCCCTAGATCTATATTCTCTGATCAGTCCTGTGTGTGTCAATGTGTGTTTGGGCAGTGTTCACCTACATTTGTAGTGGATGCTTTCATTCCCTCTGGTTAATATATCCGCTTGATGTACCAGCTAATCCACAAACACATCTGCGACAGACACACACAAAAATCAAAACATGTTTATTGGCTTGCACGGCAGTGGCACTGCTATAAAATAAAATCCCACATTTTTGGGCCTATTGCACGTGGGTGGCCTTAGCGTTGTGTGTGAGACTGTGTGAACTGACCAGAGAAAGGTCCCATTCCCCAACCAACACACAACACGGGACATGTTTCTGGCATTAACCTGGTTTGAGCCCGGTCATGATGACCCAGGGATTAGCGCCCTGTCTAAACAGAACCTGGGAAACACACACATAGCAATGTGGCAGAAGATACCTTTGTCTAGTGTCAACTTGTCTCTGATGTTATCTGACAGGCTGTGTTGAAGTCAAGCTGGGACAAGGCCTGACGAGTGTGGGTGTGGGGGGGGGGGAATCCTATTACTACAGGATTATATATGTCATTATATGGTCTAGTCTCTGTGACTCAGTAGTCTTCAGATGACGCCTGAAAACTCCATGGATGGAGACTGAGTCAGAGTGGTGTAGTATTTCCACAGGTTCCCTGGCTGGTGGTGTACAGTTACAGTATGACTGACTCTGAATGAATATTCTTTAGCTCAGCATGCTATTATTTTGGTCCACTGATCAGGTGCTGGTTTAATCCACACATTAGGCCTCGGTGACAGAGTGACGGCTGAGAGAGGCAGCTCGCTCACTGAGGCCTGCTGCCTCTACACTGCCATACAGCCCTGCTAATGATAACGCAACAGTGCAAAGCATAACAAAACACAGCACAGGGTTGAGGTCAACTCCATTTCAATTCAGGCAATTCAGAAAGTGAATTGAATTTCCAACCACTCTGAAGGTAAATGACACCTGGAAGATTGGACTTTCATCTGCTGAATGGGCAGAACGTGGCCCTGCAGCAAACTTCCAGGTGAAGAAGAGCTGTAGAGACACACACATACACACACATACACACACATATACACGAACACATGCACCCACACACATGTAGAATCATGTATTGACTATTTGTACAGTGTGTACTGTATATTGTATGGAATATTGTATAGGTGGGTACTGCATACGGCTATGAATGGACCTCCAGGGTCATTGAACTGAGTGTCTGTCTCCTAGTTATTATGAGAGCAGTGTGACTGTCTGAACACAGTGGTTATATGATGAGACAGAGACAATCAGAGGCCTGTGTGCGCAGAGTCACACAGGGTACGTCCCAGACCCAGGGCGATCGGAGAGGGAGTCTGTTTTTTGTGTCTAACACATGGCTGTTACCGTTACATAAGCCAAACCAAGCAGAGTGGGGAAGAACAGATAGTCAGATACCATCTCAGGCCCTCTGTCTTGTCTTGTGTCCTGGGCTATTTCATTAGAACTTGTCTGTCTAGCTCTGTTCTGCCTTAACATTCAAGTCTACTTCACAGGCAGACATTTTCATTATGTATTTGTCACGTCTGCTCCCGCTCTTCCCCCCCAAGCGCCAGGCTGCCCTGCATCACTCACTCCTATCATCTATTACGCACACCTGCCTTCCCACGTCACGCGCATCAGCGATATTGGACTCACCTGGACTCACTCATCATCTGTTTATTACCTCCCCTATATTTGTCAGTTCCCAGCTCTGTTTGCTGCTGATGCATTAATTGTCTTTTTTTGTGTTACCTGTTTGCTGATGCTGTTCCTGTCTCGTTCCATGTCCGTTATTTATGAAATGTTTTACTCCCCGTACCTGCTTCGTCTCTCCAGCGTCATTCATGTGACAGTATTTCTCTAAATCTCTTGTAGACAAACCAGTTGACATGTCAAACCTCTAGGTTTAAGTGATCGTCGATTAAGAGCAGTAGGATTAAGTCATATATTTGAACAAAAGAGCAAGTACATTTGATGTATTTGTATACATGTATTTCTAGATGAAACACTAAGTTTGGTGAAAAGGTGACTATGATTTTGTGTTGTACTTTGTCAATTGAAAATGTGCTTAGAGTTTTGAAACCACTGCCTTTTTGATGATCTGTTTTGAGTTTTGTACTAAGAGTTGTGAACAGATGGGGTGAGGTTTAGAGGGAGGGAGAGCTCTCAGTATGTACTCTAGAACAAAGTATTTCCTCTGAGTGAGGGAGCGGATTTCCTCTGGAGACAAACACCATCTGCTGGGATATTTAGAGAGAGAGGGCGGAGAGGAGGCGCAGGGAGAGGAGGAGGGGGGATAACAGGGAGAAGTAGAAGGGGGAGAGTAAGATAGGGCACAAGGAGAGGATGCAGGGACAGAAGGGGGAGAGAGAGGGGTGCAGAGAGAGGGCGCAGGGAGAGGGAGGGGAGAGAGAGAGGGGAGAAGGGCGCAGGTAGAGAGAGGGCACAGGGAGAGGGAGAGAGGGGGGAGGGCACAGGTAGAGAGAGGGGGGGGCACAGAGAGAGAGAGGTGGAGGGCACAGGTAGAGAGAGGGCCAACCCAGACAGGAAGATCACATCAGTGACTCAACCCTCTCAAGTGACGCACCCCTCCTAGGGACGTCATGAAATCATCATTACACGGGTGCACCTTGTGCTGGGGACAATAAATGGCCACTAAAATTTCAAACAATAGGCCACAGATCCCTCAAGTTTTGAGGGAGTGTGTAATTGGCGTGCTGACTGCAGGAATGTCCACCAGAGCTGTTTCCAGATAATGTAATGTTTATTTCTTTACCATAAGCCGCCTCCAACGTCATTTTAGAGAATTTGGCAATACGTCCAACCGGCCTCACAGACCACGTTTAACCACGCCAGCCCAGGACCTCCACATCCAGCTTCTTCACCTGCGGGATCATCTGAGACCAGTCACAGCTGATGAAACTGTGGGTTTGCGCAACTGAAGAATTTCTGCATAAACTGTCAGAAACCGTCTCAGGGAAGCACATCTGTGTGCTCATCATCCTCAACAGGGTCTTGACCTGATTGTACTTCGGCATTGTAACCAACTTCATTGGGCAAATTCTCACCTTCGATGACCACTAGTATGCTGGAGAAGTGTGCTCTTCACGGATGAATCCCGGTTTCAACTGTACTGGGCAGATGGCAGACAGCGAGTATGGCATTGTGTGGGTGAGTTTGTTTGCCACCATGAGTGCCCCATGGTGGCGGTGGGGTTATGGTACGGGCAGGAATAAGCTATGGACAACAAACACAATTGCATTTTATTGATGGCAATTTGAATGCAACGAGGTACCATGATGAGATCCTGAAGCCCATTGTCATGCCATTCATTCACCTCATGCTGCTGTTTATCCCGCACACTTGTCACCATCGTCTCGCGCACCTGCGCCTCATGACACTCACCTGCACTCCATCACCTCCTTGATTATCGTCCCTACATCTGTCACTCCCCTTGGTTCTTTCCTCAGGCGTTATTGACTGTTTTCATGTTGGTGCGTTGTTTGTGTTACGTGTTTATTGTTTCGTTTATTTATTAAAACACTCACTCCCTGAACTTGCTTCCCGACTCAGCGCACTCGTTACATTGGCACTCGTTACATTGGGCCTAATTTATTTATTTAAATTGACTGATTTTATAATAGGAACTGTAACTCAGTAAAACGCATGTTGCGTTTATATATTTTGTTCAGTGTATATACAGTATATAGAGAGAGATCACAGAGACAGAACAGGAGAATAATCACTGGGATTCCACATGGGTAAAATCTATCCTCATACAGGGCTTTCTCACATACATTTCACTTTTATTTAACTAGGCAAGTCAGTTAAGAACAAATTCTTATTTACAATGACGGCCTAGGAACAGTGGGTTAACTGCCTTGTTCAGGGGCAGAACAACAGATATTTACCTTGTCAGCTCGGGGATTCAATCTTTCAATTCAACCTTTTGGTTACTAGTCCAACGCTCTAACCACTAGGCTACCTGCCGCCCCACATCATTAACTGAACCTTGAAGGGATACTTTCCCCAGAGTCAGTGGATAGCATTGTTATGTCTCTATCCAGTATGATAGAAGTTAGAAGTAGTTCTGCGAGCCGTTGCTAACTAGCGCTAGCTCAATGACTGGAAGTCTATGGGTATCTGCTAGCATGCTAAAACAGAATGTCAGTCAGTAAGAGCACAGCCAGAGCCGGATATATAGAAGGCTCTGGGCAGGGCCATAGGAACACGGAGTGTCAGTGTGGGTGAGAGGTTGGCTCTCTCTGTCTCATAGGGCCACTCACAGTGTGGGTGAGAGGTTTGACCGGAGTGTCTCAAGGCCTGTGTGTTTGCTCCAGGCTCCAGACCCTGCCAATGACACACTGACTGGGGGAGGGAGAGTTACATACTGTATGTACTCACCAGCTGTCTGGGACAAAGGCCTGGATCTGTAAACAACATTCATTTCAGCCACTGGAACCAGACTACTGAGGGACGGTTATACTGTAGATGTTTGTTGGTTGGTTTGTTTCAGTGATTATTAGGGCAAGGAGTCCTGACCATACAAATATCTGGGCCCTAGTGATCAAATAGTATGTGTCTGCATACTCACATTACGAAGTTTGACAATGTGTTTATGTATCTATGGTGACTGTATGCATGGTTTTTGTGTTACAGATATTTGGTCACTGGGGGTGATCCTCTTCATGCTGGTGTGTGGACAGCCGCCATTCCAGGAGACCAATGACAGTGAGACGCTCACCATGATTATGGACTGTCGCTACACCGTCCCCGCCCATGTCTCCGCAGACTGTAAAGAGTGAGTAGCATCACCCTCTCAAATCAAATCAAATCACATTTATTTATATAGCCCTTCGTACATCAGCTGATATCGCAAAGTGCTGTACAGAAACCCAGCCTAAAACCCCAAACAGCAAGCAATGCAGGTGTAGAAGCACGGTGGCTAGGAAAAACTCCCTAGAAAGGCCAAAACCTAGGAAGAAACCTAGAGAGGAACCAGGCTATGTGGGGTGGCCAGTCCTCTTCTGGCTGTGCCGGGTGGAGATTATAACAGAACATGGCCAAGATGTTCAAATGTTCATAAATGACCAGCATGGTCGAATAATAATAAGGCAGCCTCCAGCTCTCACACACACCATGCAGTAACCTCAACACGGTGTCACACAATGCAGTTTAAATATGTCATATGGTTTTTATAATTCTCTCAGATGCACTAGAAATAGACTGTGGTTATGCAACAGTGATACATACAGACACATAATAAAAACGATGCCAGTTGTCGGCTCTCTGTGTGTTTCTGAATGTCTGGCCCTAACCTGCCCTACCCCAGTCAGCCCCAGCCAACCTTTATTTTGACAAGGAGTCAGTGCTGAGACCAAGGTCTGTTTTCCAGATGAGCCCTGTATAGCACCACAATACACATCAAACTACACATTCATATGCACAATAAAATACACATTATTATACACAACAATACATGAAAAGCAAAACAATCCTAAAAAACGGACACATTCGTCAGTAAAAAGGACCCCTGACAAACGGCTGAAATGCCCTAGAGGCACCAGTTGTAATTGTTGATCATTCCACAAGTAAGGTGCAAGAAAATGAAAGGTTGATTTACCTAACTCTCTAGACACCAGCGGGCTTGATCATCTGTCATTTCAAATCTTAACAGGGATGTTAGGCAAGGCAGACATTTGTGGAGCTTATTGATGTGATCTACATGACTTCAAAGAGGTGGGTGAGATTTTATTAAACCCATGTCTCCTATCGCCCAAACTCTGAACCTCACGCCTGACTGAGAACCTCGTGCAAACAGCCTTCTGGACACAGTCTACCCTGTGCTCTTTGGCTGTTTTTGTCAGAGGGCGCAAGCCAATCACTGAATAGGGAATACAATATTGAAAGTTGATTTGAGGTGGCCAGCCAACCAGTGGGTAGAATAAAGAGATGGCTGAAATGAAAGTTTATCTCAGGATTTCCAAAAATGATGAGAGTTCTAGGAAACTGAGAGTTGCTGAGTGAGTTGGTTCAGATCCGTGCTGTATTGGACTGCCACTTGTCTGTAATTCATTGCGTGGTTAGGATCAATCCCTGGATACCTAGTCACTCCATTCTACATCTCACCCCAGATCTCACCCCAGCTCTGGTATCTATTAAAGTTCAATCTGAACATAACTGTCTTTGTGTTAAAAGGGGATGAATTAGCTAAGCCCCTTGGTACCAATGCTATTTGTGTTTGAGACTCAAGAACACCCCTGCGGCCACTGAACCGCAGTCCAGACCTCCCAGACCTTGTGGTTCTGAGTCAGATGATTGAGCCTCAGACATCTAACTGACTGGCTCAGGAACAGTTTCAAACATAAAACCTGGGTCATATGACCAAGGCCCTGACGAAAGCTCTTTTCATGGGAAGATGATTCCTTGCAAAACAGAACAGTCCTGTGGGCACAATCAACAGAGCGAAAGCAGACCTCTCTCTCCTACAATCTCTCTCTCACTATCTCCCTCTCACTCCCCTCTCTCTTTCCCTCTCTCTCCTGATATCTCTCTCTCCCCCCTGTTGCTCTCTCTCTCTCCCCTGTTGCTCTCTCTCTCACCCTCTCTCTCTCTCCCTCTCTCCTGCTATCTCTCCCCTCTGTTGCTCTCTTTCTCCTGCTATCTCTCTCTCCCTCTCTCCTGCTATCTCTCTTTCTCCTGCTATCTCTCTCCCCTCTGTTGCTCTCTTTCTCCTGCTATCTCTCTTTCTCCTGCTATCTCTCTCTCCTGCTATCGCTCTCTCTTTCTCTCGTGCTGTCCCTCTGTTGCTCTTTTTCTCTCTCTCTCTCCCTACCTACTCTTACTTTGTATTAAGTGCTTTGCTTTACTGCGTAGTAGTGTTGTGAGATGTGCATGGGTCAGTTAGGAAGACAGTGTGTAAATCATTCGTTTGTATTAATATTTCAGTAGTATGAATAGGATATACCAAACAACAAGAGCATTATTGGAGGTTCAGAGAAGTATGGGTACTTGCACAGTGTAAATGGACATAAGGGAAAATAGGGCATTATTAAAGGAGGATAGAGCCTTTAGGCTGAATGGTGATCCTGGCCTTGCATGGTTAAACCACTTAAAGGCGTGTGCAAACATACACACACACACACACACACACACAATTGTTTTTCTATCCTCGTGGGGACCTAAAATTGATTTCCATTCAAAATGATATTTTCCCTAACCCCTAACCCTAACCCTAAACATAACCCCTTACCCTAATTCCAACCCTAATTGTAACCCTAAACCTAACCCCTAAACTCAAAATAACATATTCCATGGCCCCACGAGGGAGATTTTTCCTTGTTTTACTATCCCTGTGGGGACTTTTGGAGATTTTAGGTCCCCACAAGGATAAAAGAGCAAGATGACACACACACACACACACACACACACACTCACATACACACACACGCCTACCAGTGAGACAGAGGGAGCAGTGGCATCCCCTGGTGGTCATTCACAGGAACTTGTTCCTCTACACCAGACTAGAGCCAGCTCTCAGCCTCACTGCAGTGCATTAAAACAGTCACAATAACAAATAGATTAGTCTGATACAGACTTTGCATACCTCTCTGCACACACACACACACACACAGACATATAGAGAGGAATACAAAGTCCCCATCCTGCATCAGAGCCTGCATGATGATGCACAGAGTCAGGCTGTGCCATGCCTCTCAGCCATGCCTTTCATCAAATTACCTGCCCTGCATGGATGCACCTAAAGACTGTCTGATGTCTGCAGGCGCTCATGAATATTGATGATGAAATAGATTGACAGTTTGATCTCATTCACTCTCGTATCGCAGATAAATGGGGTTATGTGCTTTGACTGTCAATAACTGAATCAGTATGCATGAGAACTTCACTCGTGTCCCGGTGTTACAAACAAGAGGCCACAGAGGTATATATAGTATCTGATCTATGGAAGGTGAATTCTCAACTGTGTCTCTCTCTCTCTCTCTCTTTCTATCTGGCTCTCTCTCTCTTTCTTCCAGTTTGATCTCCCGTATGCTGCAGAGGGACCCGTCTAGTCGTGCCTCCCTGGAGGAGATCGAGAAGCACCCCTGGCTGCAGGGGGTCAACCCCTCCCCCACAGGGCACAGTGCCGCCCCCCTCACCTCCCACCGCAGCCTGTCCCAGGAGGAACACGAGATCATCCTCCACGCCATGACCAGCGGCAACATCGCTGACCGCAATGCCATCCAACAGTGAGGACTTCCCTATGTCTTCCTCTTCTCCCCATATTCTCCTTCTCTCAATCCTCTTCCTTTGTACTCTACCTCAGATCTGAAAGCTTTTCAAGCAAGATAACTTGGTGAAATGCATTTGTGGATGCAGTTCTGAAATGTGGTTGTTTTAAAATATTCTATTCTAAATTTAAACAAAATTGTGTGTCATTGTGGTACACCCAGGGCTCTAGAAGCGGATCAATACAACCACATCACAGCCACGTATTACCTGCTGGGGGAGCGCATCCTGAGAGACAAGCAGGAGCAGCCCAGCGAGATCCCGAAAGTCGACAGTTCGTGGGCCGAGCCATCACAACTCCAGTAAGACTCAGCATTCATTTAGTACAGTCAGTCACAATGATTCACAAAGGCACACAGTGCAGTCAGTCAGTCAGTCACAATGATTCACAAAGGCACACAGTGCAGTCAGTCAGTCAGTCACAATGATTCACAAAGGCACACCGTGCAGTCAGTCAGTCAGTCACAATGATTCACAAAGGCACACAGTGCAGTCAGTCAGTCATAGTAAAAATGCAACTAGCTGATCATGAACTCTACTCATTTCTAATATATCTTTCTCTTCTGCAGGAGGCCGCGGTCTGAGCCTCTGGATCTGGAGCAGAGGGGGCTCCATGGCCTGCTGGCTGGCTGTCCCCGCCGAGGGGTGTCTGATGCTGTGGACTTCCTGACCGACAGGCCCCTGCTGCTTCAGCCACAGCCAAGTCGCACAGAGAGCCCCTTCCCTGAGTACAGCACAGAGCCCTGCCTGGGGCTCACCCTGCGCCCTTCACCCCCTGACGAACCTCCACAGATCAAGAGCCTGGGAGCCCTGCAGCTCATCTGTGAAGAGGAAGAGGAGGAGGAGGAAGATGAGGCGGAAGAGACAGGCGAACCACATGTTGGACTTCATAATATTCAAACACTGCCTCATATAATAGGCTTGGCATCAACATCTGTGTCTACAGAACAGTCTAGTCCCATGCTCACAGCTCCAGAGGCTCCACAGAGCCCAGTCAGAGTAGTCCCAGCTCAGGGAGAGGAAACAGGCCTGTTGGCCACCTCAGTGGAGGAGGCACTGGAGACAGAGAGGGGGGAGTGGGACAGGGAGCTGCAGGCCAGGGTTTCTAGCCACAGCAGAGAGATGGAGCCTGACCAGCTGGCAGCCATACAGGAAGAAGAACAGGGTACAATGGAGTCAGGGGAGAAGCCCATGGAGGAAGGAGACATGTCATGTGACCAACTGAGGCTAGGTAGTCATTTGACTTCAGACCAGCCAATCAATGGTAGTTCGATCAGCCCTAAAGCTCACCCTCCATACCTGCCTCGCCTCGGGGGGGTGCAGTGTTGTTGTGGGCAACAGGAAACTCCCAGCCCAGACATCATAGAAGGGGAAGATGCTATTCTTAAAAACAACAACACCACAGAGTCCAAGCCTAAGCTCCTGGTGCAGAGTGGGGGGTCCACCCCATGCGCCTCACCCCGCTCTCTGCCCCATAACCACTGTGTGGACCTGGGCCCCGACGGGGTGGAGACGACCCGCAAGGTGAGAGGGCCTGGTGGGGAGTCTGAAGGGGACACTCCGGAGGAGCTTCAATTAGAGAGATCCCACAATGCACCACAGGGTGGCCTTGGGCCCAGGGAGACGGGGACCGACCCTACGTTCAGACTGGATCCTGGAAAGGGGAAGAACGTGAACCTGAGAGACCGCCTGCTGCAGTTCCCTCTCTGTGAGAAGGCCCTGTCTTTCAACATCCAGCCCACCTCCAAGGAGAAAATCCTGCCCTTCGCCCAGTACAACTGCTGCCATGTACTGTAGGCAGGGCCACCTGTAGATACCCTATACCTCCCACATTACTCACTCTGTGCCCTAGCGAAGGGGTAGGAATGGGCATCACTCCAGACACCCTCACACCAGGCCCAGACCCTGTCACTGTTCCATCTACTTCAACTTAAACACAAAACACTGGTGCAGACAGTATGTAGCCTATCTGAACTATCGGTCTGCGTCCAACCTAAACGGAATGATCATACTGTGACCTCAGACACGTTCCAGCCAATTGTAGTTAGACCTGTGTAGCCCCCACCCTGACCTCTTTATACTTACCGTCTACTGCTGCTTTCTTTGTGAGACAAAAACTGGACCTCATTGTGCTGCTATGTACTGGACTATAGAAAATGCTTTTTGTGTGGTCTTCTTAGACTATCACTATATACTGTAGCTTTGAATTGATTGCTATTTTATTTGCCCTTGTATCATAGCTTTTCATTTTGTACTAGCTTATCTAGAACTGAGCCCATTTTAGCAGATGGTATGTTGTCACTCTGAGGCCTGCTAGTACAGTGCTATAATTGGAATGTGTAAGATGATGCATGCTGTATAGGTGAAAGCTACACTCCATGCCTCAGGCGCCATCCTTCGTTAGCTCAGCTAGCAGCATGATGGAAGGTGTGATGATGCTCTAGACAGTGTAGCTGGAAGCATGGTATCATTTAATGCGGGGGGTTACTTACGTCAATGACATTGTTGGTGCACTAATGTGGGTGCATTGTTGAATCTCAGTGGTACACAGTAGTGCAGAGGAGATGAGTCGGGCAGCGTTGCTCATGGTCACGTGATGAAGTAGCCCCGCTTGCGAACTTCAAAACCAGTGTCTGACCTTGGACCATGGGGGAATTTCCTCTTGGTCTACTGGTCTGGTTGCTCCCTAGGGAGACCCGCAATGATATCCTATATGTTACATTGGTGCCCAATGTGAGGCGATCTCTCGTGGGGGAGGAGGTCAAAGGGGGGTGAATATAGTGGACTTGTCAGACTTGGTTGCTCATGGTCACGTGATCAGGGTCTGCGTTGGGACCCATGGGAGACCATGGTTCATATCACGTGTGTTACAGTAGCAAGGCTTGGGATCTAAACTGAATGTAAGAGCAACACCCAGGGAGAGAAACATTTTTGGACAGAGTTTCATAATGTAGAATTAAAAATATACACTGCTCAAAAAATAAAGGGAACACTTAAAAAACACAATGTAACTCCAAGTCAATCACACTTCTGTGAAATCAAACTGTCCACTTAGGAAGCAACACTGATTGACAATAAATGTCACATGCTGTTGTGCAAATGGAATAGACAACAGGTGGAAATTATAGGCAATTAGCAAGACACCCCCAATAAAGGAGTGGTTCTGCAGGTGATGATCACAGACCACTTCTCAGTTCCTATGCTTCCTGGCTGATGTTTTGGTCACTTTTGAATGCTGGCGGTGCTTTCACTCTAGTGGTAGCATGAGACAGACTCTACAACCCACACAAGTGGCTCAGGTAGTGCAGCTCATCCAGGATGGCACATCAATGCGAGCTGTGGCAAGAAGGTTTGCTGTGTCTGTCAGCGTAGTGTCCAGAGCATGGAGGCGCTACCAGGAGACAGGCCAGTACATCAGGAGACGTGGAGGAGGCCTTAGGAGGGCAACAACCCAGCAGCAGGACCGCTACCTCCGCCTTTGTGCAAGGAGGAGCAGGAGGAGCACTGCCAGAGCCCTGCAAAATGACCTCCAGCAGACCACAAATGTGCATGTGTCTGCTCAAACGGTCAGAAACAGACTCCATGAGGGTGGTATGAGGGCCCGACGTCCACAGGTGGGGGTTGTGCTTACAGCCCAACACCGTGCAGGACGTTTGGCATTTGCCAGAGAACACCAAGATTGGCAAATTCGCCCCTGGCGCCCTGTGCTCTTCACAGATGAAAGCAGGTTCACACTGAGCACGTGACAGACGTAACAGAGTCTGGAGACGCCGTGGAGAACGTTCTGCTGCCTGCAACATCCTCCAGCATGACCGGTTTGGCGGTGGGTCAGTCATGGTGTTGGGTGGCATTTCTTTGGCGGGCCGCACAGCTCTCCATGTGCTCGCCAGAGGTAGCCTGACTGCCATTAGGTACCGAGATGAGATCCTCAGACCCCTTGTGAGACCATATGCTGGTGCGGTTGGCCCTGGGTTCCTCCTAATGCAAGACAATGCTAGACCTCATGTGGCTGGAGTGTGTCAGCAGTTCCTGCAAGAGGAAGGCATTGATGCTATGGCCTGGCCCGCCCGTTCCCCAGACCTGTATCCAATTGAGCACATCTGGGACATCATGTCTCGCTCCATCCACCAATGCCACGTTGCACCACAGACTGTCCAGGAGTTGGCAGATGCTTTAGTCCAGGTCTGGGAGGAGATCCCTCAGGAGACCATCCGCCACCTCATCAGGAGCATGCCCAGGCGTTGTAGGGTGGTCATACAGGCACGTGGAGGCCACACACACTACTGAGCCTCATTTTTACTTGTTTTAAGGAAATTACATCAAAGTTGGATCAGCCTGTAGTGTGGTTTTCCACTTTAATTTAATTTAATTAATTTAATTCTGAGTGTGACTCCAAATCCAGACCTCCATGGGTTGATACATTTGATTTCCATTGATATTTTTTGTGTGATTTTGTTGTCAGCACATTCAACTATGTAAAGAAAAAAGTTTTTAATAAGAATATTTAATTCATTCAGATCTAGGATGTGTTATTTTAGTGTTCCCTTTATTTTTTGAGCAGTGTATATATATGATATGGTATCAACTAAGTAAATGCAGGTCTTCCAGATTGTTTGTGTATATGTACTTTATTCTTATAAATGCTATTGAACTCTTATCATAACATTTTTTTTTTGTAGAAGAGAGGTGTGTGATTATAACAATTTGTTTTGTGTTGTAAGTTGTAAGTGTGACAGAGTTCATCCGGAGTGATCATGAGTCTCATGAGTGCCCATACGGGGGAAAAAAATACATTTCAAATATATGTTTTGATAAATTATTTAGGAAACATGTGAATTTTTTTTTTTTAAATGGCCAAATAATGCATTTTTATTTATTGAATACACTTTAAATACATTCCAACATAAATTACAGAATATATTTAAAAGGTTTATATCAATGTGTATAAAATGTATATCACAATATATGTTAAGGTCATCAGAAAATGTATTTAATGTATTTTAAAATGCACTCTGAAATACATTAAAGATGTATTTTAGAATATATTTTGACATGTATTTGGAAGTGTTTTGTTAAATATATTCCAACATGCATTTAAATGTATTTGTAAGAAATATATTTTTTTATTAAAATGTATGGCAAACATGAAAAAAAAAAGCCAAATCATATTGCAGCAAAAATGGTGACTGTCTTAACAATGAAGCTTTAGTAGGCTCTTTGGTATCACATGCAGTTATGTGAGTCTCATTAAGACTGCAGAACTGTCATTCTACAAGCTTAACATTTAAGCACAGAACACAACATAACACATTAAGTGTCATGTCAATTGGTCACATGAGAGGCTAAAAAGACTTAGCCACGCCCCAACAAGCCACACCTCCAAGTCTTCTAATAGGCTGCCACTATTACACAATCTATCTTGTCAAAATCCATTTATTGTACTTGACACATACCAAAAGCACTAACATGAAAATACATGCATTTAAATGACTACAAAAATAACTACAAACATGATACATTATCGGTCAGTGAATGTGCATATGACAAATAAACAAACAAAGTTGATGAGAGCAATTGCAACCAATGTCCAACGGGCAGAATTTAACGTGTGCTGGGTCGTTCCACAAAAATAGTGCCTTTTTGCGTCCCTTTTATATGTTAAGTAGAAATTATACACCACTATTGAATTTTGAAAGCCTGTTATATGAAATTAAGTGCCCTTTGATATAGACCACAAGGATAATTCAATAAATCTGATTTTCAATATGAATAAAGCTTCCAATCCCCCTGTCACAAGGGGATTTATGGCTGATTTAACTAGTAGTTACCAGTTGGAGGGCCATTCAAGTGTGTTTTTCACAGATTTGGTAAATTCCCAATTGGTTACGAACGCACCATAACACCACTAACCATCCTCTGTAGAGCTGCTATAACACCACTAACCATTCTCTGTAGAGCGCTATAACACCACTAACTGTCCTCTGTAGAGCGCTATAACACCACTGACCATCCTCTGTAGAGCTGCTATAACGCCACTAACCATCCTCTGTAGAGCCGCTATAACACCACTAACCATCCTCTGTAGAGCTGCTATAACACCACTAACCGTCCTCTGTAGAGCCGCTATAATACCACTCACCATCCTCTGTAGAGCTGCTATAACACCACTAACCGTCCTCTGTAGAGCTGCTTTAACACCACTAACCATCCTCTGTAGAGCTGCTATAACACCACTAACCGTCCTCTGTAGAGCCGCTATAACACCACTAACCATCCTCTGTAGAGCCACTATAACACCACTAACCATCCTCTGTAGAGCCACTATAACACCACTAACCATCCTCTGTAGAGCCGCTATAACACCACTAACCATCCTCTGTAGAGCCACTATAACACCACTAACCATCCTCTGTAGAGCTGCTATAACACCACTAACCGTCCTCTGTAGAGCTGCTTTAACACCACTAACCATCCTCTGTAGAGCTGCTATAACACCACTAACCGTCCTCTGTAGAGCCGCTATAACACCACTAACCATCCTCTGTAGAGCCACTATAACACCACTAACCATCCTCTGTAGAGCCGCTATAACACCACTAACCATCCTCTGTAGAGCCGCTATAACACCACTAACCATCCTCTGTAGAGCCACTATAACACCACTAACCATCCTCTGTAGAGCCGCTATAACACCACTAACCATCCTCTGTAGAGCCGCTATAACACCACTAACCATCCTCTGTAGAGCCGCTATAACACCACTAACCATCCTCTGTAGAGCCTCTATAACACCACTCATTGGAAGCACAAGACCTAGACCTACACTTTGACATATTGTGGAGCATTGTATTATGTATCGTTGATAAAACATTTTATTATAATAACAACAGCCTAGTGCCCAATGTTTTTATTATTTAATTAAGCTGAAGAGAGGCACTTACTAAATGTCTGTTTTTTTTTTTTTTTTTTTATGGGGAAAACATATTTTTTATGAAGTTGAACATGTCCTCTTTATGACAGAATGAAATAATTAGGTGAAATCAAATGGGTTTTTTTGTACTCACCATCACAATTTAAATTATATAATTGCCTAAGTTTTGGCTAAGTTTTTCCCAATTAGGAACCACTTTGACACCCTTTAGACTAGATGTCATAGTCATGCGTTTCCGGGAATATTGTCAGGCATTACATGCATTTTAGTAAAGATGCAAATGTATCTACATGTATTTGAAATATATTTTACGTTAAATATATTGAAATGTATATATTTTTTCGAATGGGGGAGGATACCTGTAAAATGTGGTTGGAATTGCCTTGTGATTTGTGTATACATTTTGTCAGTCTAGTGTTTTCTGAGAGAACATACTGCTACTACTGTAAGAGATACAGCTTGATCAAATCAGAAATCCTACTCTAGTCTAGATGGGAACTAGCTATTATGCAAGGAACAAATGTTATTGAAGAGTGTTACAGTACGAGTGTCTTCAGAAAGCTGTGTTCTTTCCCATCAGTGGAATGCCCAGAGGAACCATGGAACAGTGGTACACGGAAATCCCATGCTACTGAATGCGACCAGAACGAATGGCGTAGTCTCAGCCCCCTCGTTGTGGAAGAGAAGAGTGTAGTGATGGACACAGAGCACTAACCTTAGCTGGCACATATATGATATGAACACGCCAACTCCACCTCCCCTGTCTTCTTTCCTCTTCTGTCATTGGACGGGGGTGGGCCTTAGATTCCACCAACCGGCTGTCTGGTCCACCTCCACACCTGGCCTGAAATCAGCTGACTGAGGTGTGTCCATCTGTCTGTCGGCCCATTGACCCTGATTTAAACTATGACTATGTCTCGATGAGATTCATTTATTTTTGTATTTATTTATTAAAGTGGATTAAACCAGTCACGGTGTTGTGATGTGGATGATTTAAGGGGTACAGTTGAAGTCGGAAGTTTATATACACTTAGGTTGGAGTCATTAAAACTCGTTTGTCAACCACTCCACAAATCTCTTGTTAACAAACTATAGTTTTGGCAAGTCGGTAAGGACATCTGCTTTGTGCATGACACAAGTCATTTTTCCAACAATTGTTTACAGACAGATTATTTCACTTATAATTCACTGTATCACAATTCCAGTGGGTCAGAAGTTTACATACACTAAATTGACTGTGCCTTTAAACAGCTTGGAAAATTCCAGAAAATAATGTCATGGCTTTAAGAAGCTTCTGTTAGGATAATTGACATAATTTGAGTCAGTTGGAGGTGTACCTATGGATGTATTTCAAGGCCTACCTTCAAACTCAGTGCCTCTTTGCTTGACATCATGGGAAAATCAAAAGAAATCAGCCAAGACCTCAGGAAAAAAAACTGTAGACCTCCACAAGTCTGGTTCATCCTTGGGAGCAATTTCCAAACGACTGAAGGTACCACATTCATCTGTACAAGCAATAGTTCGCAAGTATAAACACCATGGGACCACTCAGCCGGCATACCACTCAGGAAGGAGACACGTTCTGTCTCCTAGAGATGAACGTACTTTGGTGCGAAAAGTGCAAATGAATCGCAGAAAAACAGCAAAGGACCTTGTGAAGATGCTGGAGGAAACAGGTACAAAGTATATATCCACAGTAAAAATGAGTCCTATATCGACATTTTAAAAAACACTACGGTTTGCAACTGCTAATGGGGATAAAGATCATACTTTTTGGAGAAATGTCCTCTGATGGAACAAAAATAGAGCTGTTTGGACATAATGACCATCGTTATGTTTGGAGGAAAAAGGGGAACGCTTGCAAGTCGAAGAACACCATGTCAACCGTGAAGCATGGGGGTGACAGCATCATGTTGTGGGGGTGCTTTTCTGCAGGAGGGACTGGTGCACTTCACAAAATAGATGGCATCATGAGGTAGGAAAATTATGTGGATATATTGAAGCAACATCTCAAGACATCAGTCAGGAAGTTAAAGCTTGGTTGCAAATGGGTCTTCTAAATGGACAATGACCCCAAGCATACTTCCAAAGTTGTGGCAAAATGGCTTAAGGACAACAAAGTCAAGGTATTGGAGTGGCCATCACAAAGCCCTGACCTCAAACCTATAGAAAATTTGTGGGCAGAACCGAAAAAGTGTATGCGAGCAAGTAGGCCTTCAAACCTGACTCAGTTACACCAGCTCTGTCAGGAGGAATGGGCCAAAATTCACCCAACATATTGTGGGAAGCTTGTAGAAGGCTACCCAAAACATGACCCAAGTTAAACTATTTAAAGACAATGCTACCAAATACTAATTGAGTGTATGTAAACTGCTGACCCACTGGGAATGTGATGAAAGAAATAAAAGCTGAAATAAATCACTCTCTACTATTATTTAAACTTTTCTGACTTTAGCCAAATACAAGGAATTTTTACAAGGATTACATGTCAGGAATTGTGAAAAACCTATTTTAAATGTATTTGGCTAAGGTGTATGTAAACTTCCGACTTCAACTGTATGTGCTGTAGAGATGATCAACCAATAATTATTCCTCTGAAGCAGTCATGGTTTTCTTTTTTAGTCAGTCAAATGATACAAATGCATCAAAAGGAATTTCAGTACCTTTTTGGATGATTAGGTATGTTTAGTTTATTTAGTCAAACACAACCATCAACCCAGCTGTTTACATTCATCCAACACTGCATCTGTTTTAAAAATCTTCCTTTTTAAAAGATACAGATAATGCACATGTAATAACATAACATATTCCAACATCAAGCTCATCATCAATCCATATGTTTAAATATAGTCATCTTCAAATAAAAGTACACAGATATGTGATATCAAGTGCTTTCAGTGGTGTTGCAATGTGCCTGAAGCGTATAACATAACACTCATAATGTGAAAGTACATGCTTAGAAAAAAAGAGTTCAAAAAGGGTTCTTCGGGAAGTCCCCTTAGGAGAATCCTTTTTGGTTCCAGGTAGAACCCAAAAGGCCTTTGCCTGGAACCAAAAATAGTTATTCAAAGGGTTCTCCTATGGGGGCAGCCGAAGATCCCTTTTAGGCTAGATAGCACCTTTCTTCCTAAAAGTGTACATGGAACACACTGTCGGGAAAAATGTACAAAATGATATGCATATTTGCACTTGTGTGATTATACAGCAAATGAAATACTTGCATAGTATGTTTCACACACACAATAAAGTCCAAAGCTACCCAATATTTCAAGAAGTCTCAAACACACTTATGCTGAAGCTGCATTAACACAACGCAAAAAGCTCTTAGCTCTTGCTCTTTGGTTTTCCTTCATCATCAGTGCCTTGCCTCTTACTCTAGTACAGGGATGTCAAATATATGGCCCACGGGCTGGATTCGGCCAGCGAAAGGTTCCTATCCGGCCTGCGGGTGGTTTAAGTGATAGATAGATAGATAGATAGATAGATAGATAGATAGATAGATAGATAGATAGATAGATAGATAGATAGATAGATAGATAGATAGATAGATAGATAGATAGATAGATAGATAGATAGATAGATAGATAGATAGATAGATAGATAGATAGATAGATAGATAGATAGATAGATAGATAGATAGATAGATAGATAGATAGATAGATAGATAGATAGATAGATAGATAGATAGATAGATAGATAGATAGATAGATAGATAGATAGATAGATAGATAGATAGATAGATAGATAGATAGATAGATAGATAGATAGATAGATAGATAGATAGATAGATGGGGGTATGACATATACAGTGCATTTGGAAAGTATTTAGACACCTTGACTTTTTCCACATTTTGTTACGTTACAGCCTTATTCTAAAATGTATTAAATTGCATGTTTTTCCTCATCAATCTACAGTAATAATACCCCATAATGACAAAGCAAAAACAGGTTTTTAGAAATGAAATGAGACTTGAAATTGAGCTCAGGTGCATCCTGTTTCCATTGATCATCCATTCGTGAGAGGTTTCTAGAACTTGATTGGTGTCAGACGCTCCCCATCCAACTTGACAGAGCTTGAGAGGATCTGCAGAGTGGAATGGGAGAAACTCCCCAAATAAAGGTGTGCCAAGCTTGTAGCATCATACCCAAGAAGACTCGAGACTGTAATCGCTGCCAAAGATGCTTCAACAACGTACTGAGTAAAGAGTCTGGATACTTATGTAAATGTGATAGTACAGTTTTACATTTTTTATAAATGTGCTAAGATTTCTACACACCTGTTTTAGCTTTGTCATTATGGGGTAATGTGTGTAGGTTGATGAGGAAAAAAATAAGTAATCCATTTTATAATAAGGCTGTAACGTAACAAAAGGGGGTCTGAATACGTTCAAATGCACTGTATACATACATGTATGTATGTATATATATATATATATATATATATATATATATATATATATATATATATATACAGTACCGGTCAAAAGTTTGGACACACCTACTCATTCAAGGGTTTTTCTTTATTTTGACTATTTTCTACATTGTAGAAAAAAGCTGTCATCAAGGCAAATGGTGGCCACTTTGAAGAATCTCAAATATAAAATATGTTTTGATTTGTTTAACACTTATTTGGTTACTACATGATTCCATATGTGTTATTTCATAGTTTTGATGTCTTCACTATTATTCTACAATGTAGAAAATAGTAAAAATATAGAAAAACCCTTGAATGAGTAGGTGTGTCCTTTTGACTGGTACTGTATATATATATATATATATTATTCTTTAAAGTATTATTGTCCAAACTTTTGACCGGTACTGTATATATATTATTTTTTAAATTATTATTATACATTTTTAAGGGGGAATCAAACTCATTATAATTTAAAATGACTAAAACAACATTGAAACTGTGTAGAAATGCTAATGGACCTATATTCTTACAGTTTCTTGAGTGTGTCCAGCATCCTAACAATCACCGAAATGAAAGCTAGACAGACAAGGACTAACATTTTCAAAAACAATACAGAAGTATTTTTTGCACTTTTTGACAGTGAGGAAATATAGCACATTTTCAGTGCAGCTCTCCAGACCTCGATGAAGACCAAATGGCCCCCGGACCAAAATTAGTTTGAAACCCATGCCATCTCCCATGACATGAGACTTCTCTAGTTATGACTTGAGCAGTCCTCCAGGGGGAGATACTGAGACTGACAGAGCTTCTCAGGGCAGACTCTGGCAGGCTCCAGGATTTAGGTTTAGAGGTCAGACAGACATCTCTTTGGATCCTCCTCTCCCTCCTCCATGGCAGCTGATTCTAATGAGCCCCCAGGTCCAGACCAACATTTGAAGGGCAACAGGAGACAGATTATGGACTTCCCCTCCGGGGTTCCCAGTGGTGTAAAGTACTTAAGTAAACAAACTTTTAAGTACTACTTAAGTAGTTTTTTGGGGTATCTGTACTTCACTATTTATATTTTTGACTACTTTTACTTTTATTCCACAACATTCCAAAATAAAATAATGTACTTTTTACTCCTTACATTTTCCCTAACACACAAAAGTACTTGTTACAATTAGAATGCTCAAGCAGAATTATGGCACCTATCAATATAACACTTTGTCATCCCTACTGCCTATGATCTGGCGGACTCACAAAACACAACTACTGTGTTTGTAAATTATGTCTGAGTGTTGAAGTGTGCCCCTTTCTGTCCGTAATTAAAAATAACACGAAAATAGTGTCAACTAGTTTGCTTAATACAAGGAATTTTATGTACAGCATTTACTTTTACTTTGTAGTACTTTTTCTACTACTGTACTTAAGTACATTTAAAACCAGATACTTTTAGACTTTTACTCAAGTAGTACTTTACTGGGTAACTTTCACTTTTATTTGAGCCATTTTCTGTTAAGGTATCTTTACTTTTACTCAAGTATGACAATTGAGTACTTTTCCACCACTGGGGGGTTCCACAACCTTTAGAGCTTCTGTAAAGTCAAAGGGAGATGTTTGATTGTCAGACACTTGATTGTTATGGTAAGGTCAGGGCTTTTCTATAATGATAATCCTCTCACCTGCTGCCCAAGAGCTTGCATGGAGTGAAACTCAATCTGTTCCCTCTTGATTCTGACCCAGTCTGGTTCGTCTGGGATCATAAAAGCAAGAATCATCTTGACCAGGATCAGGACATGCTGACAAACAAACACACACATATACACTAAGTATTAGTATACAATACATGAAGAACACCTGCTCTTTCCATGACTGACAACCCTAGTCACAGACTGTTCTCTCTGCTACTGCACGGAAAGCGGTACCTTATAGTGCCAAGTCGAGGTCCAAGAGGCTCCTAAACTGCTTTTACCTCCAAGGCATGAGACTACTGAACAGCTAATCAAGTGGCTACCCAGACTATTTGCATTGCCCCCCCCTCTGTTATTATCTTTGCATAGCCACTTTAATAACTCTATCTACATGTACATATTACCTCAATTACCTCGACACAGGTACACCAGCACATTGACTCTGTACTGGTACCCCCTGTATATAGCCCCGCTATTGTTATTTACTGCTGCTATTTAATCATTTGTTTTTCTTATCTCTTACTTTTTTTAGGTATTTTCTGCATTGTTGGTTAAGGACTTGTAAGTGAGCATTTCACTGTAAGGTCTACACCTGTTGTGTTTGGCGCATGTGACAAATAACATTTAATTTGATTTGACCAGGTGAATCGAGGTGAATGCCATGGTCCCTAATTGACGTCACTTGTTAAATCCACTTAGATGTAGATGAAGGGGATGAGAGTATTTTTAAGCCTTCATACAATTGAGACATGGGTTGTGTATGTGTCATTCAGAGGGTGACTGGGAAAGACAAAAAATGTAAGTACCTTTGAACAGGGTATGTTAGTAGGTGGCAGGCGCACCGGTTTGTGTCAAAAACTACAACACTGCTGGGTTTTTCACACTCAACAGTTTTCTGTGTGTATCAAGAATGGTCCACCACCCAAAGGACATCCAGCCAACTTGACACAACTGTGGGAAGCATTGGAGTCAACATGGGCCCAGCATCCCTGTGGAACACTTTCAGCACGTTGTGGAGTCCATGCACAGATCAATTGAGGCTATACTTCAGAGAAACTCAATATTAGGAAGCTGTTCCTAATGTTTGGTATACTCAGTGTACATACAACATATGAACAGTTGGGTAGATAATGACAGAGTAATATGCTATGAATAAGACAACTGTTATGAGCAACATACTGAACTGTACTATAATCATACTGTACCTCGACCAGAATGGCGAAGAGAATGATGTTTCTGCCGCTAATCCCTCCCTCCAGACAGAACTCCCGGACCCGAGGAGACAGTAGCAACAGCCAGCAGTTAGACATAACTGAAACAAACCCCAGAACCTCAAACGCTGTCTGAAATATACAAAGGCATACATAAGTATAGTTACAGGCACATAGAAGGACAGGAGCAAAGACAGACACGTGTACAGCAACATGGATTGGCACCAATTTGAAAATGACATTAACCACATCTATTTATTCACCAGATTTAGCTACATAGCTCATTTCCATCTGCAGTAAAATGCGCTCCCTGTTTGTTCACATTTTCACATTCCCTCTCTTAAAAACCACCTGACCTGCCACACTCCTATGTTGGACACAGGGGCTGAGAAGGGTTTTCGGAACAGTTTACAGATCTTGTATGCATCTGCTCTGATCTCTGTGACGTTGTTGAGGAGCAGGAGGACGGCGGTGAGCGGGTACACACAGGAGAACAGACTCAAATACCCAAACTGCACCAGCAACTCAATGTACTCAGCAAATAGGCCCTGAAACATAGCGACAGATGCGATAAGTTACACACCAAAACATAACATTCAGTCACATACAGTACAAATACAGTGCAAATACACCCAACCTTAATTCAACCCCCTACGGCACAGATACAAAGAAAGTAAGACAAGAGCACAATGAAGAGAAACAGAGGAAAACGTTCAAACACAAACACATTTTACATGGACTTACTGGAAAAGGGGGCAGGCTTCTCTGGGCTCTGAGTTTGTCCACATTTGGGTCATCCTCCTGCTGCTTCTTCTGAGGAGCACTGAAGAAGCGGTCCACTATGAACGGCACCACCACCTCTGTACACTGGTTCACCAGTTGGGTCACGATTAGCAGAGACGCAAGCCTCTGGGTACACAGACAGATGGTTAACACACACAAATAGTTACCTGCTGTATACAAACGCACTCATGCATGCACCCGCACACGCACACGCACACACACACACACGCTGTGATCAACTACTTTAGGTGCAGTACATACTGCACACAGAGAGATCATGATGTGTTCTGTTGCACAGCTCAAGAAAACATTTATTTACATTAGCGATTTTTACTGTTACATTGTAAATAATTTCCTCTGGCCAGTCATAAACAAACAGTGCTGCCCAGCTGAAATCTCTTACCTTCCTTAGAAGTGGAAGGTCTTGTTTGTAGAAGGCAATGTGAAATAGCACAGCAAAGTAGTTGAAGAAAGTGAACTGAAAAATAGACATTTGCAGTTTCAAAGCTAATTTCCACCAATGCTAAACATTTTGCCATGGGGCTGAGAAGATTTTACAGTTTTAATGCTGGTTTCCTGCAATTCTACTTATTTTGCCATAGGGCTGAGAAAACATTTAACAGTTTTAAAGCTAGTTTCCTGCAAATCTTTACATTTGTCATACGGTTGAGTGAAAAATGGCAGTTTCAAAGCTAATTTCCTGCAATTCTACACATTTTGTCATTGGGCGGAAAGAACATTTTACAGTTTTAAAGCTAGTTTCCTACAATTTTACACATGTTGACATGGGGCTGAGAGAAAATTTGCAGTTTTAAAACTAGCTTTCTGCAATAGTACACATTTTTGCCATGGCTTATGCCATGTTCTTATGCTATCTGGGTGACTCAAACATTATAACAAAATCAATGGGGGACTCATGCCATGACTACATTTTTATTTTGGTGATTGTTAGTTCCCAGAGGTGATCTAAATTTTAAATATATTGCTCCAATATATTTTCTACATACTTTATATCTAGTTCTAGTCATTTCAGTTCACACTGAAAACATTTTACTGAAAATTATTTGGGATGGTAAAATAGCACACCGCCGCTGCTAAATGCATATGTGAGAAACACTGAATACATATCCTGTTTTACTGTATCTGATTTGCCTCTGACTAAGGAATGGCTCCCACATCTGCTTATACATACACAGATGATACCATCTGCACACTACACCTACCTGTATCAGAATACATTTAGCTCTGCACCAGGGACTAATGCAACAGATTTAGATATTCAGTAGGAACAGAGAGAGAGGGAGGACCAGAGGGATAGGTGGAGGATGAGAAGGAGGAGGAGGAGGAGAAGGAGGAGGAGGAAGAAGGAGGAAGAGGAAGAGGAGGAGAAGGAGGAGGAGGAAGAAGGAGGAAGAAGGAGAAGGAGGAGGAGGAAGAAGGAGGAAGAGGAGGAGAAGGAGGAGGAGGAAGAAGGAGGAAGAGGAGGAGGAGGAGAGGAATAAACTGACAGATGGGGAAGGACGAGTGGGACTGACCAAGAGGACTTTGGTGGTATGATGGTTCTGGAAGGAGGACTCCTCTCTGTGGTTTTCTACAAGAAGAAAATGAACAGATGTTCAGGTGTTACAGACAAACAATCTGTGACACCTTGTATCCAATTGCATACTGTATGATTCTATTAGCCTATGCCCTTCGGTGAACTTAGCTCTGTTTTCCCAAACATTTTACCCCCACCACAATTATTCATCAACATCAAACTTATTGTCTCTCTCCCTCTTCTCAATCGGATTATTTTTAACCTCCTCCCTATCTAACCCATCTACCTCTCCGTCGCCCAGTGCCCTTTCTCACCCCACTCGGTGAGTTGCATGGCCACAGTGCGGTACACATTCCCCAGCATGTTGGTGTAGACGATGTGAGCCACAGAGGGCAGGTAGAGCAGAGATCCAGAGAACAGGGAGCCGCTGTCCTGATGGAAGCCCTGTGCCAGTGCCTCTCCGTGGTAGAACCCTGTCATACCCAGCACCACCATCCCCAGGAAGAACCCCACCAGGGGCACAGACACCAGCCCTACACGCAGCTGCCTCTGCCACTCCGGGAACAGGGGCTCCAGCCGCCCGGTCACAGGGTTGATCCCCAGGGTGCCGTGGAAACCAGGGCGGGGCTCAGCGAAGCGCTCGGCCAGGTGCAGCAAGCCCCAGCTGTGGGAGAGGGAGGAGCTGCGTCGCTTCCAGAACTCCATGACCAGCGTGGACCACAACATGCTGAACACGGCCTGTACCATGTGACCACTGACCGAGGGGCTGTCGTCCACCTCTACCACCCCCCCAGCCTGCTCCTTCACAACTCCAGCTCCTGATCCACCTCCAGGCAGCAGAAAGGTCAGCACCAGGCCTAGGATGGCAGGGGGTACCAGAGCCCAGGTGTAGAAGTCCAGAAAGCTGAAGTAAAACCCCACGGTGCCTCCGAAGTAGGCTTGGATAGAGTCTGCATAAAGGACAGAGAGACCATTAGTAGGATAAAGGAATACAAGTTTGTGTATGTGTGTCTATGTTTATATTCATGTTATTGTTGTTTACCAAGAGGCTGTCCCCATATCTGCTTCCCAGAGTACCAGTTTCTGCACAGGTCTGTCAGTCTCTGCTTGTCATGCAGGGGGAAGATGTCCTTTATCACTCCCGCCTTCTCTAGCTTCTGACCTACAATATAGAGACAAGAGGGATAGGCTAGGACAGGACAGAGAGCTGTATAATACGACTACCATTACTACACATACAGAAAGGGAAGAGGAGGTAACATAGGCAGAAGCTCGGCAGAAATGCCTTACACTGTTAACGCTATCCAGCATATGTAAGGGACAGTGTGTTGTAGTTCTCAGAGCAGTAAGGGAGGACAGGAGAGAGCACAGAAATGATCAGCCAGAGTTGGAGCTCTGTTCTGCTGCAGAGCTGCTTAGCTAAGCAAAATAATGACAAAGAGAACAGAAAATGCTGAGGTAAACAGAATATTTAAAACAGCGCGCACACACACACACACACACACACAGAGAGTAGAGACTCACAAATGTTCTCCCTGGCCTTCAGGACCCCCTGAGACTCAGGGACTCCAGGGATTTTCTGCCCCTTCTGGGCCCTTAGAAAGTCCAGCTCATACTTGACTATGCACTGACGCTCCGCTAGCGTCAGGAACTCCTGCATGTCATCTGGTAACACAGAGGACAGGCGTCAACCAAGACTGTCATATATATTACATTTCATATTGTATTTGATCTTTATTACTACAGTTTATTACCACAGTGAATGTGTTGATTGTATTCCAACAGAAGGTGTATTGGGTGCTAAATATCTACACAACAAGTTAAATTTCAACTTGCCTAGTCGTGTTAGTAACTGTTATTTCCGTAACTATCCCTCTACTCTTTCCCTGCTGATTACCAACATTCTTACCAACATTTCTGAAGTTGTCTCTGTCATTGTAGGAGAAAGCAACCATGTCTCCATTGTGGTATTTCTTACACAGACCCAAGTCCTCTGTGGCTCTGAGGAGGGTGCAGCGAGGAGCAGACACCACGATCACATCCCCACACTCATCCTCTCCAGGGTGGGCCAGCAACGCTGCACCTAGTCCAGGGAGGAAGAGAGAGGTTCAACCATATTATCATTGCCTCTATTGCAGTGTTCTTTGAGGGTGTAGTCCTACAATCTTCAGTTTCAGCCCGGTAATGACTGACACCTGATTCAGCTAATAAACTTAGATACTGATGAATGCTCCCGCAGTTGTAATGTGCAGCGTTTTGACTCAAAGGTCTTCGTCAGGCTTAACCCACGTTAATAAAGCAGTCACTGGATGTACGTACACTACTTTGTAACAAGAGACTCAACTAATAAACTAATATTACTCAATAGTACTGAGCTGGAACAAAACACAACAAAGATTGAAGACGTCTGATCTGCTGCTGATCCTATCTGACCTGACCTCTCACCTCCGTCTCTCTCGGACACCTCGATCAGGGAGATGAGCCACCTCTTGGTGACGGGCTGGATGTTGTCTGAAAGCTGAATGAGGACCAGGGGCTCCACCTGCTCAGACACACAGCAGGGACAGCTGACCTGCGTCCAGGAGCCCTGGTTCAGGACCCTCGTCTGGGTTTGGACGGAGCCTTTATCTTCATTACCCAGCAATGCCGTTGTCTCCCTGTGGCCTTCACCTTTATCACCTAGTGATGTCATCATCTCCCTGTAGAGAGGCAGTGTGTGTTACCTGGTTCATCATCTGTGATATATTTATACACCCTGTAATCCACACATTTACATGGAGAGTTCAAATGGCCATAGAAGGTTGTGGCTGTAGGTTAGAGAGCAGGCCAATTTGCATGTGATGCTGAGAGGACAGGTTAGCAGTAAAACATAGAGAGGACAGAGAGGAATGACCAGATGGCAGAGATCTGAAGTTGTGAACACTGAGTCAACATAGGAGGGCAGCAGTAGCCAGAGATAAACGTTATCAACAGAAACAAGGGGCCAGGCCGGCTGCAGTACATAGTCTTCTTTGTGCTTGGCTCTAAGTGCTTCACCTCACTGTCTCTTTAATTATGTTGTGCGTCAAGAAGGAACCGCAGAGAGCAACGGCAGTGTGGTAGCAGCATCTGAGCAGATAAGCAACTTCCTATGGGCTCTGCCTCTGACAACAGAGATATTTATAACATGTAACATCAAGGCCGAGAGGAAGAAAGTGAAAGCTAGATAGAGGAGGAAGGAGGGAGGGAGGTAAAGAATAATGAGTGTATGAAGGAGTGTACGGTACCTGACAGGGCGCTGAGGTATAGGTCAATAGGCGTATGTGGATAGCTGGCCCACACCCCCTCCAGTGTGATGTTTGAACACACACAATAGCACAGACAACACACACACGAACATACACACACAGTTGTCCTGAAATAAAGGTGGGGCCTGGTCAGGGGTCCTGAACACAGACCTAAACACACACACTTACACACTACGGATCTGTCCTTGCAGATGGTTGATTCAAAGTTGAGTTGCAGGATAGGAATGCAGTGAAACTTCTCCTTCCCTTCAGGGTGTGGAGCTCTGCTCACTGCGTTTATTTTTCCTCCCTGACAGGCACCTCCCATCTCTGTCTGCCTTTGTCTGTCTGCAGCCCTGGGTCCTACTGTCCCACAGAGCTCTGAGTCACAGTCCCACAGAGCTCTGAGTCACAGACCATAGCCGCCACAGTACTGAACTACTCCCACACAGCAGGCTGCATATGCAGTGGGGTCTGAAATTGACACCCTTGATAAAGATTAGCAAAAATGACTGTATAAAATAAATCATTCAAATACAATACTATATTGTATGCCCTCCAAAATTGGGAAATTCTATTATTTTATACTAATACATTTGCTCAGATAAAGAGATTTTGTTTAGTAAGGAATACATTTTTCTCTGAAACAGAGCAGAATTCATGGTTCCTTCAATGATGGCAAGTCGCCCAGATCCTGAGGTATCAAAGCATCCCCAAACCATCACACTACTACCACCATGCTTGACCGTTGGTATGAGGCTCTTACTGTGGAATGCAGTGTTTGGTTTTCACCAAACATAACGTGAGCAGTGTTGTCCAAAAAGTCAACTCACGTTTGCCAAAAAAGCACCTGGAAGCACCTGGATGATCGTCAAGACTCCTGGAAAAATGTAATGTTTTGGAAGGGCCTAGTCAAAGTCCAGACTTAAACCCCATTGAGATGTTGTGGCAGGACTGAAAACAATTTATGCTAGAAAACCCTCAAATATTGTTGAGTTAAAACAGTTCTGCATGGAAGAGTGTGCCACAATTCTTCCACAGTGATGTGAGAGATGTTTGGTTGCAGTCATTGCAGCTAAAGGTGGCACAACCTTTTGAGTTTTGCATAACTGTATAAAATAAATGAAAATGATCCAAAGTTGTATTTGTTAACTCAGGTCCCTTTATCTAATATTAGGTTTTGATTGAAGATCTAAAAACCAGTGCAAAAATAGAGAAAATCAGAAATGGGGCAAATATTGTTTTTCACGGCACTGTATGCTGTAGGAAATCACCTTCATTAGTAGCCATTAGTAAGGCAAAGAATAACAGAATGACCTACAGTTCAGTACATCAACATGAATAAATAATTGTAGGTTTAGAGTAAAAATCTGCATTTCGCTACACTCACAATAACATCTGCTAACCATGTGTATGTGATCAATAAAATTTGATTTGAAAACAAAACATGACAAGTGATCAGAAATATAAAGACATTTATTTACTGATACTTCCCCATTTGCATAGACATTTGAAATTCCAAAACAAAAGGCAAAACATGTGCTAAACCGATTTTACAATATTATTGCATAATTGAGCAGAGAATTTCATTTGTTAGAATCAAAGCTTACAAGTTGTTAATAAATATAGAAAAATGTATCTACAGGCCTATACTACTTTAACACAACAGGTGGCACCCTCCTGCTCAGCAAGATGCTTGGTCCAGTCAAAGGCTAGGGTGGGTGTTGATACAGAGGAGGGGGGAGGGGCATGCCAAACTCAGATGCCATTATTATCATTTTTATCAACACCATCAGCATCCTTATTATCATCCTTATTATCATATCACAACAATATTTGGTTCTTCATCAAGTCATGAAATGTTAATCATACAAAAGTCATAAGCACAGGTACAAATATTGTCTTGAACGTGCATAGTCACTACTGTGAGATGAGTTCTTGATGCTAATCAGGGTATCTTACTGATCCTCCACTGACAGTTCTCTGTCCGAACACAACGTGAACACGACCAGACCCTGAGTCCTGACCCCAAACCTGACCTGAGTTCCAAACAGACCACTCCCACCCCCATTTAAATGACTGCAAGGAGGAGGATTTTATACAGTAAAGTAAATGCTGGATTACACATATTTATGTGATGAAGAATTACTCTCTTGGCATATAAATCACCCCCATCAAGCCCCAATGGAGGTGATAGGAGACTGTGGACCCAGTACGTGTCCTTAGCTGTAGGGATATATATATATATTTGTACGTTTGCCCACTGACAAAGAAAGGATCAGTTTATAATTTTAATGGTAGGTTTATTTTAACAGTGAGAGTCAGAATAACAACAACAAAAAAATCCAGAAAAACGCATGTCAAATTTTTTATAAATTGATTTGCATTTTAATGAGGGAAATAAGTATTTGACCCCTCTGCAAAACATGACTTAGTACTTGGTGGCAAAACCCTTGTTGGCAATCAGAGGTCAGACGTTATTGTAGTTTGCCACCAGGTTTGCACACATCTCAGGAGGGATTTTGTCCCACTCCTCTTTGCAGATCTTCTCCAAGTCATTAAGGTTTCGAGGCCAACGTTTGGCAACTCGAACCTTCAGCTCCCTCCACAGATTTTCTACGGGATTAAGATCTGGAGACTGGCTAGGCCAGGTGCTTCTTCTTGAGCCACTCCTTTGTTGCCTTGGCTGTGTGTTTTGGGTCATTGTCATGCTGGAATACCCATCCACGACCCATTTTCAATGCCCTGGCTGAGGGAAGGAGGTTCTCAAACAAGATTTGACAGTACGTGGCCCCATCCATCATCCCTTTGACGCGGTGAAGTTGTCCTGTCCCCTTAGCAAAAAAACACCCGGAAAGCATAATGTTTCCACCTCCATTTTTGACATTGGGGATGGTGTTCTTGGGGTCATAGGCAGCATTTCTCCTCCTCCAAACACGGCGAGTTGAGTTGATGCCAAAGAGCTCCATTTTGGTCTCATCTGACCACAACACTTTCACCCAGTTGTCCTCTGAATCATTCAGATTGTCACGCCCTGGTCTTAGTATTTTGTGTTTATATATTTATTTGGTCAGGCCAGGGTGTGACATGGGTTTATTTTGTGTTGTGTTTTTGTATTGGGGTTTTAGTAGGTATTGGGATTGTGGCTGAGTAGGGGTGTCTAGCATAGTCTATGGCTGCCTGAGGCGGTTCTCAATCAGAGTCAGGTGATTCTCGTTGTCTCTGATTGGGAACCATATTTAGGTAGCCTGGGTTTCACTGTGGTTTTGTGGGTGATTGTTCCTGTCTCTGTGTTTGTTGTCACAAGATAGGCTGTATAGGTTTCCCCTTTCCGTTTGTTGTTTTGTATTGATCGTGTTTTATTCTACATTAAACATGTATCGAATTAACCACGCTGCATTTTGGTCCGACTCTCTTTCGACGGAGGAAAGCCGTTACAGAATCACCCACCACAACTGGACCAAGCAGCGTGGTGACAGGCAGCGACAGAAACAGCAGCGAAAAGAGGAATAGACATGGGAGGACGTTATGGACAGCAAGAGTATAGAGTATACGACTTGGGAGGAAATAGACAGGTGGGCGGTCGACCCAGAGAGAGTGCCCGAGCCCGCCTGGGATTCGCTGGAGCAGTGCGAAGAGGGCTATAGGAGAATGGAGTCGAAGAGAAAAGCACGGCGGGGCAGAAGAAAGCCCGAGAGTCAGCCCCAAAAAATTATTGGGGGGGGGGGGCTCAGGGAGAGTGCGGCAGAGTCAGGGTTCAGACCTGAGCCAACTCCCCCTGTTTATCGTGAGGAGCAGCGATCACAGGACTTCTGGACTTGGGAGGAGATATTGGACGGAAAAGGACCCTGGGCACGGCCTGGAGAATATCGCCGCCCCAAGGAAGTACTGGAGGCAGCGAAAGCGGAAAGGCGCTGGTATGAAGAGGCAGGACGGCGACGCGGATGGAAGCCCGAGAGTCCGCCCCAAAAATGTATTGGGGGCTCAGGGAGAGTGTGGCAGAGTCAGGGTTCAGACCTGAGCCAACTCCCCCTGTTTATCTTGAGGAGCCAAGGTGGAGACCAGAACCAGAGCCGGTGTTGGAGGTGAGTGAAGCAGAGACTGTGAAGGAGTTAATGGGGAAAGTGGAGGAGAGAGTTATGAGGGAGTTGCTAGTTTGGTGCTTTAGGTATGATATTCGTCTGACGGAGCGTGTTGGGGATTTGATGGCACCTGGGTCAGCGCTCCATACTCGTCCTGAGGTGCGTGTTAGTCGGCTGGTGAAGAGTATGCCTGCCTCACGCACTAGGCCTCCTGTGTACCTACCTAGCCTTGCACGTCCTGTGCCAGTCCTGCTCTCAGGCTCTCCAGTACACCTTCACGGTCCGGTCCATCCTGTGCCACCTTCACACACCAGTTCTCTGGTGGCAGCTCCCCGCACCAGGCTTCCTGTGCGTGTCCTCGGTTCAGTACCACCAGTGCCAGCACCACGCCCCAGGCCTTCAGTGCGCCTCGCCTGTTCAGCGCTGTCAGAGCTTTTCTCCTCTCCAGCGCTGTCAGAGTCTCCCGCCTGTTTAGCGCTGTCAGAGCCTTCCTCCTCTCCAGCGCTGTCGGAGTCTCCCGCCTGTCTAGCACTATCAGAGCCTTCCTCCTCTCCAGCGCTGCCGGAGTCTCCCGCCTGTTTAGCGCAGCCAGAGCCTTCCTCCTCTCCTGCGCTGCCGGAGTCTCCCGCATGTTCAGCGCTGCCAGAGCCTTCCTCCTCTACAGCGCTGCTGGAGTCTCCTGCCTGTTCAGCGCAGCCAGAGCTGCCAGCCTGCATGGAGCAGCCTGAGCTGCCAGCCTGCATGGAGCAGCCAGAGCTGCCAGTCTGCATGGAGCAGCCAGAGCTGCCAGTCTGCATGGAGCAGCCAGAGCTGCCAGTCTGCATGGAGCAGCCAGAGCTGCCAGTCTGCATGGAGCAGCCAGAGCTGCCAGTCTGCATGGAGCAGCCAGAGCTGCCAGTCTGCATGGAGCAGCCAGAGCTGTCAGTCTGCATGGAGCAGCCAGAGATGTCAGTCTGCATGGAGCAGCCAGAGCTGTCAGTCTGCATGGAGCAGCCAGAGCTGTCAGTCTGCATGGAGCAGCCAGAGCTGTCAGTCTGCATGGTGCAGCCAGGGGGTCAGTCTGCATGGAGCAGCCAGGGCTGCCAGTCTGCATGGAGCAGCCAGGGCTGCCAGTCTGCATGGAGCAGCCAGGGCTGCCAGTCTGCATGGAGCAGCCAGAGCTGTCAGTCTGCATGGAACAGCCAGAGCTGCCAGTCTACATGGAGCAGCCAGATCCGTCAGTCTGCCAGGATCCGCCAGTCAGCTGCAGACTCTTCCAGATCTGCCAGTCAGGAGCCAGACTCTTCCAGATCTGCCAGTCATGGAGCAGCCAGACTCTTCCAGATCTGCCAGTCAGCCAGACTCTTCCAGGATCCCAGAGCTGTCAGTCAGCCAGGATCTGCCGGATCCAACTACCTGAAGCCTGAGCTGCCCTCTCAGTGCTGAGCAGCCAGGGCTGCAGTGCTGGAGCTTGCCAGTCTGCAGTACTGGGCTTCCTCTGCATGGAACAGCCAGAGCTGCCAGTCAGTGCTGGAGCAGCCCCGTCAGTCTGCCAGGATCCGCTTCAGCCAGACTCTTCCAGATCTGCCAGTCAGCCAGACTCTTCCAGATCTGCCAGTCAGCCAGACTCTTCCAGATCTGCCAGTCAGCCAGACTCTTCCAGATCCGCCAGTCAGCCAGGATCTGCCGGATCCCTACCTGCCTGAGTGCAGTGCTGAGCTCTCAGTGCTGGGCCCTCTCAGTACCCCTCTCAGTGCTGGGCTCCCCTCAGTGCTGAGCTTCCCCTCAGTCCCGAGCTTCCACCTCAGTCCCGAGCTGCCCCTCAGTCCAGTGGGGTCCTTGGTGAGGGTTATTAGGCCTAGGTCGGCGGTGAGGGTCGCCAATCAAAGGACGCGTTACAGGGGGACTAAGACTTGGTTGGAGTGGGGTCCACATCCCGAGCCGGAGCCGCCACCGTGGACAGACGCCCACCCGGACCCTCCCCTATGGGTTTTAGTGTGCGGCCGGGAGTCCGCACCTTGGGGGGGGGTTCTGTCACGCCCTGGTCTTAGTATTTTGTGTTTATATATTTATTTGGTTAGGCCAGGGTGTGACATGGGTTTATTTTGTGTTGTGTTTTTGTATTGGGGTTTTAGTAGGTATTGGGATTGTGGCTGAGTAGGGGTGTCTAGCATAGTCTATGGCTGCCTAAGGCGTTCTCAATCAGAGTCAGGTGATTCTCGTTGTCTCTGATTGGGAACCATATTTAGGTAGCCTGGGTTTCACTGTGGTTTTGTGGGTGATTGTTCCTGTCTCTGTGTTTGTTGTCACAAGATAACCTATACAGCCTTTCACGTTCCGTTTGTTGTTTTGTATTGATCGTGTTTTATTCTACATTAAACATGTATCGAATTAACCACGCTGCATTTTGGTCCGACTCTCTTTTGACGGAGGAAAGCCGTTACACAGATGTTCATTGGCAAACTTAAGACGGGCATGTATACAGTGCCTTGCGAAAGTATTCGGCCCCCTTGAACTTTGCGACCTTTTGCCACATTTCAGGCTTCAAACATAAAGATATAAAACTGTATTTTTTGTGAAGAATCAACAACAAGTGGGACACAATCATGAAGTGGAACGACATTTATTGGATATTTCAAACTTTTTTAACAAATCAAAAACTGAAAAATTGGGCGTGCAAAATTATTATATACACATATATATATATACATATATATATACACATATATATATATACATATATATACACACACACTAAGTTATGACCTAACTGTTCAAATCACTGTGAGACGCATGTACTTTGTGAGGCCCCAGTCCCCTGTCACAGTCTCCTCTCTCCATGGTAGGAGTTTTTGGGCTTATCTTTAGCGGCTTCACCCAAAGGACAAATTAAAAGGGGGAATAAGGGAATGAACCAAAACATATGGATTGCAGAAGATGGTAAAAAGGCTAGAAACTTTAGGATATAAAACTAGTCAGAACAGTCGAGGATCGGCCTGGAACTGAACCGAAAGCCTCCCCTGTGGTTTAGTCTGATGCAAGATCGTCATCCGACATGCAGAGAGGGGCACAGGAACCTATAGTGGAGTCCTTATCAGTTCCATTCTGTAGCCATGTGCTCCTCCCTTCAGCAGGAGGCCTGATAGACTGGCCTCATGCCCTCAGTGTTCTGTCTCTGTATCCATGACAACACATATCCATCCATGCTTCCATCAATCCACACATCCATCTTCCTCTCACTCCATCTCTCTCCACCTAGTAAAACATCAACTCATTCTGACGCTTCATTTGTCATGTTAACAACAAACCAGAGTGTATAGGAGAGAGATGGAAAGGGAAAGATGCAGTCTCCCTTTGTTTGTACGAATATTTCTATACATTTATTCATACCATTACTGAATAGAAAGACATTGTTGAAATATAAATGAGTCTGAACATAGTGAAAGACTAAATCAGCTCCCTCCATACCTTCCCACAGATTTGAAAAGGAAATGCCCCAGTTTAAGAAAGACACTACAGACTAACCATCAGTGAATTCAGTGGGCACACGCTGTCAACAGCAATTTTCTGTGTCAAAACAGCATAGCTGTGATATAATGTTGAGAATGGGGTTAAGTCCCCATAACAATGTTACTAAGCGTTACTAAAAGTATTACTACCTCTTTTCTAAAAAGGTATAAACCTGGACAGCTTAGATGTACAGTTGAAGTCGGAAGTTTATATACAACTTAGCCAAATACATTTAAACTCAGTTTTTCACAATTCCTGACATTTAATCCTAGGAAAATGTCCCTGTCTTAGGTCAGTTAGGATCACCACTTTATTTTGAGAATGTGAAATGGCAGAATAATAGTAGAGAGAATGATTTATTTTAACTTTAATTTATTTCATCACATTCCCAGTGGGTCAGACGTTTACATACACTCAATTAGTATTTGGTAGCATTGTCTTTAAATAGTTTAACTTGGGTCAAACATTTCAGGTAGCCTTCCACATGCTTTCCACAATATGTTGGGTGAATTTTGGCCCATTCCTCCTGACAGAGCTGGTGTAACGGAGTCAGGTTTGTAGGCTTCCTTGCTCGCACACACTTTTTCAGTTCTGCCCACAAATTTTCTATAGGTTTGAGGTCAGGGCTTTGTGATGGCCACTCCAATACATTGACTTTGTTGTCCTTAAGCCATTTTGCCACAACTTTGGAAGTATGCTTGTGGTCATTGTCCATTTGGAAGACCCATTTGCAACCAAGCTTTAACTTCCTGACTGATGTCTTGAGATGTTGCTTCAATGTATCCACATAATTTCCCTTCCTCATATTGTCATCTATTTTGTGAAGTGCACCAATCCCTCCTGCAGCAAAGCACCCCCACAACATGATGCTGCCACCCCCGTGCTTCACGGTTGACATGGTGTTCTTCGGCTTGCAAGCATCACTCTTTTTCCTCCAAACATAACAATAGTCATTATGGCCAAACAGCTCTGTTTTTGTTTCATCAGACCAGAGGACATTTCTCCAAAAAGTACAATCTTTGTCCCCATGTGCAGTTGCAAACCATAGTCTAGATTATTTTTATGGCGGTTTTGGAACAGTGGCTTCTTCCTTGCTGTGCAGCCTTTCAGGTTATGTCGATATAGGACTCGTTTTACTGTGGATATATACTTTGCACCTGTTTCACCCAGCATCTTCACAAGGTACTTTGCTGTTGTTCTGGGATTGATTTGCACTTTTCGCACCAAAGTATGTTCATCTCTAGGAGACAGAATGCGTCTCCTTCCTGAGTGGTATGATGGCTGCGTGGACCCATGGTGTTTATACTTGCGTACTATTGTTTGTACAGATGAACGTGGTACCTTCGGGCATTTGGAAATTGCTCCCAAAGATGAACCAAACTTGTGGAGGTCTACAATATTTTTTTCTGAGGTCTTGGCTGATTTTCTTTTGATTTTTCTCATGATGTCAAGCAAAGAGGCACTGAGTTTGAAGGTAGACCTTGAAATACATCCACACGTACACCTCCAATTGACTCAAATGATGTCAATTAGACTATCAGAATCTTCTAAAGCCATCAATCTCTAGAATTTTCCAAGCTGTTTAAAAGGCACAGTCAATTTAGTGTATGTAAACGTCTGTATCACACTTCCAGTGGGTCAGTGAATTATAAGTGAAATAATCTGTCTATAAACAATTGTTGGAAAAATGACTTGTGGCATGCACAAAGTAGATGTCCTAATTGACTTGCCAAAACTATAGTTTGTTAACAAGAAATTTGTGGAGTGGTTGAAAAACAAGTTAATGACCCCAACGTAAGTGTATGTAAACTTACAACTTCAACTGTATATAAGGACAACTATAATCTCTAACTTTCACCCTCCTAAACATCACTCTTTATCCTCTCTTCCACATTCACACTCCCTCTCTCACTTATTCTCTCTCTACTGCAGCGTTGGTAAACTCTTACCCTACGAGGTCCGGAGCCTGTTGGTTTTCTGTTCTGCCTGATAATGAATATACCCCACCTGGTGTCCCAGGTCTAAATCAGTCCCTTATTAGAGGGGAACAATGAAAAACCCAGTGGAACTGACTTCAAGGTCCAGAGTTGAGTTTGATGGCTATACGGTCTCTGGCGGGATGTTGACTGTTATATCCTGTGACTGCATGTATCATCCTCCTTACTGCATTATAGTCATACAATCTTCATTTGATAATGTTGTCGATTATAAACAAAACATACAGAATCACCCCGAACCTCCATCTCTCCAGTTCTGAAAAGATACCTTTCTTCTCTGACTGACAGGTGGAACATATTGGAGAAGTGTGTGTTGTTGTGTTTTGTTCGAAGCAGCCAGAGTCAGCCAGAGACAAAGACAAGGACAGACAGACAGACTATAGGGACAGGCTGGGGTCAAAGGGTGTGGCGTCATTGAAGGGGTTGATTGCCAGGTCTAAGAGGGATGGGTGAAGGTCGCCCCCCAGTGGAGAGTAGAGTAAGTTGGGTCTTCTGAAAGGTCTGTTCAGGGATCAGTGTGTTGAACGGATAGTCCCACAATGTGGTGCTGATTCCAAAGCCTGCAGAGGGAAACCAATTTATGCCATCAGTGAGAGGACAGAGTCAGAAATATTTTTGCACACATACAGGAATCCAGGTATAATATTTATGAGAATCATACACAAAGCTGAACTACAGGAAATTACAGAGACATATGGACAGTCTGAGGTAATATAATCAGTGCTTGACTTGGGCAGGAGCTCAGCGGAGATGAGTACCAGCACCTCAAAATGTTCTACTGCTTGAGATCCTGCTCCTGTTCTAGAATATTAGCTCAAAAGTACCAGCACCTATTTCAGTCCAAGACAAGCACTGAATATAATACTTGATCTTGTTCGTCCCCCATCCTCTTTATCAGAAGTCACTGTAACAGAAGTATGGTGATACAAAGCTATTCAAATCAAATTGTATTGGTCATATACACATTTTTAGCAGATGATATTGCGGGTGTAGAAACATGCTTGTGTTCCTAGCTCCAACAGTGCAGTCGTATCTAACAAGCAATGCCGGAGTGGCATTCACTAAAATACAGTAGAATAAAATACAGTATATACATATGAGATGAGTAAAGCAGTATGTAAACATTGTTAAAGTGACTAGTGTTCCATTATTAAAGTGGCCAGTGATTCCATGTCTATGTATTACAGGGCAGTAGCCTCTAAGGTGCAAGGTTGAGTAACTGGGTGGGAACCAGTAAGTGATGGCTATTTAACTGTCTGATGGCCTTGAGATAAAAGCTGTTTTTCAGTCTCCCGGTCCCAGCTTTGATCCACCTGTACTGACCTCGCCTTCTGGATAGCGGGGTGAACAGTCCGTAGCTCAGGAGGTTTATGTCCTTGATGATATTTTTGGCCTTCCTGTGACATTTGGTGCTGTAGGTGTCCTGTAGGGCAGGCCGTGTGCCCCCGGTGGTGCGTTGGGCAGACCGCACCACCCTCTGGAGAGCCCTGCGGTTGCGGGCAGTGCAGTTTCCGGACCAGGCGGTGATACAGCCCGACAAGATGCTCGCAATTGTGCATCTGTAAACGTTTGTGGGGGTTTTAGGTGACAAGCCAAATTTCTTCAGCCTCCTGAGGTTGAAGAGGATCTGTTGCACCTTCTTCACCACACTGTGTGGGCGGACCATTCCAGTTTGTCAGTGATGTGTACGCCAAGGAACTTGAAGCTTTCCACTTTCTCCATTGCATCCCCGTCGATGTGGATAGCAGAGGGAGCATGCCCCTATCTCCTGAAGTCCACGATACATTCTTTGTTTTGTTGATGTTGAGGAAGAGGTTATTTTCCTGGACCACTCCACCAGTGCCCTCACCTCCTCCCTGTAGGCTGTCTCGTCATTGTTGATAATCAGGCCTACTACTGTTGTAGTAGGTGATTGAGTTGGAGGCGTGCCTCAGTCATGGGTGAACAGGGAGTACAGGAGGGGGCTGAGCACACACCCTTGTGAGGCCCCTGTGTTGAGGATCAGCAAAGTGGAGATGTTGTTTCCTACCTTCACCACCTGAAGGCGGCCCGTCAGGAAGTCAAGGACCCAGTTGCACAGGGCGGGATTCAGACCCAGGGCCCCAAGCTTAATTATGAGCTTGGAGGGTACACCCGTATTGAAGGCTGAGCTATAGTCAATGAACAGCATTCTTACATAGGTATTCCTCTTGTCCAGATGGGGTAGGGCAGTGTGCAGAGTGATGGAGATCGCATCGTCTGTGGCTCTATTGGGGTGGTAAGCAAATTGAAGTGGGTCTAGGGTGTCAGGTAAGATAGAGGGCATATGATCCTTAACTAGCCTCTCAAAGCACTTCATGATGACAGAAGTGAGTGCTATGGGGAAATAGTCATTTAGTTCAGTTACCTTTGCTTTTTTGGGTACAGGAACAATGGTGGACATTTTGAAGCAAGTGGGGACAGCAGACTGATATAGGGAGAGATTGAATATGTCCGTAAACACTCCATTCAGCTGGTCAGTGAGGATGCGGCTAGGGATGCCGTCTGGGCCGGCAGCCTTGCGAGCGTTAACACGCTTAAATGTCTTTCTCACGTCGGCCACAGAGGACGAGAGCCCACAGTCCATGGGAGCGGGCCGCACCGGTGGCACTGTGTTCTCCTCAAAGCGGGCAAAGTAGATGTTTAACTTGTCCGGGAGCAAGACGTCGTTGTCCACGATGTGGCAGGTTTTCCCTTTGTAATCCAGGATTGTCTGTAGACCCTGCCACATACGTCTCGCGTCCGAGCCGTTGAATTGAGACTTCACTTTGTCTCTGTACTGATGTTTTGTTTTGCCTGTTTGAGGGAATAACTACACTGTTTGTATTCAACCATATTCCCAGTCACCTTGCCATGGTGAAATGCGGTGGGTCACACCTTCAGTTTTGCGCGAATGCTGCAATTTATCTGTGGTGTCTGGTTTGGGTAGGTCTTAATAGTCACAGTGGGAACAACATCCCCTACACACTTCCTGATGAACTCATTCACCGTGTCCATGTCAATGTTAATCTCAGAGGCTACCTGGAACATATCCCAGTCCATTTGATTAAAACATCCTTGAAGCATGGATTCCGATTGGTCAGACCAGCGTTGAATAGACCTTAGCATGGGTACTTCCTGTTTGCGTCAGACTTTCTTTATGTTATCAGAACCACACCATCTGTAGTTAATCATGAAACATACACCACCGCCCTTCTTCCTGGAGAGTTCTTTATTCCTGTCTGTGCGATGTACTGAGAACCCAGCTGGCTGTATGGCTGGGGACAGTATATCCCAAGAGAGCCATGATTCAGTGAAACAGAGTATATTACGGTCCCTGATGTCCCTCTGGAAGGAGATACTTGCCCTGAGCTCATCTACTTTATTGTCCAGAGACTGAAGATTAGCGAGTAATATACTCGGAAGCAGTGGACGGTGTGCCCGCCTCCTGAGTTGGACAAGAAGTCTATTCCGAACAACTCTTCTCCGCCGGTGGCGTCTTAGAGCAGCCTCTGGGTTAAGTTCAATTGCCCTAGGGGTACAAACAAAGGATCCAATTCGGGAAAGTCGTATTCCTGAACGTAATGCTGGTGCATGCATTACCATCACTCTGATATCTTTCTGGCTGTATGTAATAACACAAAAAACATTCTGTGTGAATAATGTAAGAAATAACAGACACAACAAAATACTGCAAAGTTGCTTATGAGCTAGAAGCAGAGCGGTCATGTCTGTCGGCGCCATCTTATTGGTCCTCCTCACCTGCTCTTTGATTTTCAAAGTGGTGCTTGACGTGGTATGCCTTGAGGCTGTACAGGTAGGAGTTTTTCTGGGGGGAGCCGTAGTGAAGGTAGTAATGGATCATGTCGTACACCACGTACCCAAACAGCCCCCCCACAAACAGGGACACCCCTAAGGCCTCAGGGAAGGACTTGGTCAGCAGCAGGTAGAAGCTGCCTATCACCACTGAGGCCAGGCAAGGAGGAAAGACTAGGCGGGAGCCATCGTAGGGAGACTGGAGGGGAGAAATCACCATGGTGTTAGTATAGGAGCACATATCAGTTAAAAAAAAGACGATACATTTTAAATGTTAGTGAACAATACTCTGGAACTCTCTTCTGTATATGTCCGTATCTCACCTTATGATGCTGTCCGTGCAGCAGGAAGTGAATGGTGATGAGGTAATAGTTGTGGGCGGGCGGGCGCATGTGAAAGACGAAGCGATGGACGCAATATTCGATGAAGGTCCACGTGACCATGCCCATCACAAAGATGAGCGGAAAGCTGTACTTGTGCACCAGGAAGGAATAGTCTGCAGAGGCAGTGGGTGAGACAGATACAGGCTTAAACAGGAATCACGTTTCTACTAGACTGGACATGGGAACAAGCATGAATTTGCTGGACAGATGAATTAACAAATAAATGTAGCCGGAATCAACTACTTCTATTACTTCTTATTTGTCATGTTTTTTATTTTATTAGTTATACTATTTTGAGTTTGAATACTGCACTGTTGGATAGGGCTTGCATGTTAATCATTTTACTATACAAAATTTGTTTTAAATAGTCTACTATTTGAAAGTATTTTCAAATACTTATTTCCAAATACATTATTTCAAATACCAAATGCATGGGTGTATTTAAGTATTTGTATAAATACTGTGTATTTGACTATTTTCAAATACATGCCAATACTTTACATGTGTATTTCCAAATATTGAACTACTTACATTTTCAAATTTTTTTTTTTACAAATACTTACTTACAAATACTTACTACCCTAAATAGTATTTTAACCCAGATTTGATGATTTTGTCTTTGTTACCTGTGCTGGCGAATAGTCTGGTTGTCTCCTGAGCCAAGGTGGTGTAGCAGTACCAGCTGAGATAGAACACCAGTGGCATCCACACAGCAGGGACCATATACCTACACGCAGACAATCATATGGACTTATCAAACAGCAGTTTCTGAGGTAACATGCAAGTGTTAGGGTGGCAGGTAACAAGGTAGTAAGGGCGGCAGGTAGCCTAGCGGTTAAGCTCGTTGGGCCAGTAACCAAAAGGTCGCTGGTTCAAATCCCCTAGCAGACTAAATGAAAAAAATCTGCAGATGTGCCCTTGAGCACTCAACCCTAATTGCTCCTGAAAGTCACTCTGAATAAGAGTGTCTGCTAAATTATGTAAATGTAAGTGCTTTCCTACATTGTAGGGGCTGGTTTTCCTGACAGCGATTAGGCCTAGTCTGCACTAAAAAGCATGCTTAAAGGGAATGTTTGGGACCTCCCCAGAGTTTAAGAGGCTCAATTGAAAATGCCTTTAAGTCTAGGACTTAATCTGTGTCTGGGATGCATGTACATATCATCTCTCTTACCAGGATGTCTTGGTGCTGGCCTCCATGAACTCGTTCCCAAACAGGCGAATGGGCCGATTCACAGGCTGGTGCACCCAGGTCTCGTATTTCTCTCCCAGGTTGCCCACCTGCCAAGCCAGGGGCTTCCGCCAGTCCACCAGGTCCTGCAGGCATAGCAGGGGAGACACAGCTCAGGTTACAACACTGCACATACAGTAGCTTAAGCCTTACAGCACACAACAGTTCATTACAAGATGTCTATAGAGTGTCATAACCTCATCAGTACTGCTTCTGCCTAAAACCTTCAATTGTCAAAGGACATATTGTTCTTGTAGAATCTAGATAAATGGAAATTGGACTCTAAAACGTTTTTCAGTCATAGCTTTATGTGATAGTGTGATCAATCAGTCTGGGCCCTTCTGTAGGTGTTGTAATTGTCCAGCAGGTGGCGGTAGAGAAACATATGGCCAGAGGAAGGAGTTATCCCAATTTCTGTGAAGGATCTGCAGATTGTATCTCTGTCCATACCTTTTACTAAATGTCTCCTTCACCATGACCTTAGATCAAGACTAGGCAGACAGATTAGCTTGTTCTCAGAGTCATGGTCTCTTATACATTATCATAGATTATAGGGCGGGTACTATATTAACTAGACCACAGGGCCATGCATGGAATAGCTTTTTGCTATAGTTGACAATATTGGATGAATTGAGGCAAACAGAAATCTAAAATCATTCATTGGGGACGTCGATTGTCTTGGAGAGTAGGTTAAAAGTGGAGAATGGTTCTCAAAACATACCTGAAACCCCAAAAGATAACAATGAGTGACAAGTGTCATTGTATTCAGGACACATATTCCCTCCACTGTGTAAGTATGTAGGGCTGAATGAGCTAGGAGGAGACAAGCTGCACTAGGTACAGTGCCTTCAGAAAGTATTCACACCCCTAGACTTTTTCCCAGGTTGTTGTGTTACAGCCTGAATTTAAAATTGATTGATTTTACATTTTGTGTCACTGGCCTACACAAAATACCCCATAACGTCAAAGTGGAATTATGTTTATAGACATTTTTACAAATTAATAAAGAGTGAAAAGCTGAAATGTCTTGGTTCAATAAGTATTCATAAAGTTGCATTAATTCACTGTGTGCAATAATAGTGTTTACATTTTGTTTATGACTACCTACCCCACGCATACAATTATCTGCAAGGTTCCTCAGTCCAGCAGTGAATTTCAAACACAGATTCAACCACAAAGATCAAGGAGGTTTTCTAATGCTACACAAAGAAGATCACTTTGGTAAAAGGGTTAAAAAAAAGTAGATATTAAATATCCCTTTGAGCATGATGCAGAAATTAATTATAATTTGGTTGGTGTATCAATACATCCAGTCACTAAAGATGCAGGTGTCCTTCCTAACTCAGTTGATGGAGAGGAAGGAAACCGCTCAGGATTTTCACCATGAGGCCAATGTTGACTTTAAAACAGTTACAGAGTTTAATGGCTGTGATAGGAGGAAACTGAGGATGGATCAACAACATTGTAGTTTCTCCACAATAGTACCATAAACAACAGAGTGAAAAGAAGGAAGCCTGTACAGAATTAAAAATACTCCAAAATATGCATCCTGTTTGCAATAAGGCAAAA